>NC_081775.1:15595217-15900217 GCF_963082965.1 Carassius carassius
TTTCTACTCTTATAGGTTGTTGAAATTGCCATAAAAGTAAGTCTTGTATTGGGCTCCCATATGTTTCAGCCTCTTCTGCCAGCTGTGTTACAGGGGATAGTCAAAGCGAAGTGAGTGTGAACACAGCACAGTCTATTACAGTAATCATATTGTACACACCTAATTTCATTGAAAATGTACTTTGTCCCGTTTGTATTGTTGACACATGCTTGTGTGTTTGACTGCAGAGGTATACTGTGTTTATGTTTACATACCTGGGTATAATAGGTTTGATTCTCTTGCAGAATTCAGACTTTTTCACATCACTTCTCACTCAAATGGCTGTGGAATTCAACCAGGAGGTAAGGATGAATGCCAGGCCACCTGATAAAGCAATGCATTATAAAACCAGCTACCGGTAGCTCTGATGCAAAAACACCTTTTCACTTGGCTACACTGTAAAAATATTTACAATAACAAAGTTGTAAATAAAACAAAGATTAATGGAGTATATTTTACAAGAAAATGTTTTTTTTTAGTCATTCTACTGCAAAATATCACTGTTAATTCCATGTTTTACTTGCTGTTTCTTTGTCATTTATTTTTGTTTTTACTAGCTACTGACTAACAATATAGTTTCACCAATATTAAATTTTTCATTGTGCGTTTATATTTACAAATTCTTTTTTTAGATTTATTACTTGTGTATTTTTCATATATGTAGAAATATAATTCAGTAATGTAATTCAGTTTTCATTTTAATGTATTAGTCATTTTTGTTGTGTTTTCATGGCATTTCTGTTTTTAATTATATTTCTATAGGTTTTTTATGTATTTTATTTCAGTTAACCTTTATTTTCTTGCAAATAGACAAATGTTATTTTTTAAGGTTTTAAGTTAATCATAATAATCATGATATAATAGATGATAAATATTTATTATTGCCTAATAACTGATAATGCAATATACTGTGCATCCCTTTCGAGAATAGTAGATAGTTATAGTTAGGGGGTGCCATAATGAATAGCTATGACTCAATATACACTTTAATAGTTGTTATAAAAGCCAGAAATTCAATATTGGTGCATACTAATTAATGTTATGGTTTTAAATAAAGAACTCCAGCTCACATTCCTCAGATGTTGGAGGGCTTAACATAATTAGATGAAAAAATATCTCCTCTTTCCCGAGTACTTTCTTTATCCTTCTTACCTTTACGTAAAGGTCAAGTACACTGAAGCACAAAATCATTAACAAACAAACAAAAATCCTCAAGCTTGGCCTAGCTTTCTTCCTCTGTGCAGTTTATATTTAGTTGGGTTTGTGGAAGCTGATCTTACTGTAATTTGGTCCCAGTGGACCAAGATGCTTTGCCAAGCCGCCCACACAGCATCATTCCCTTTCAACCCTGGGCTGTATCTCCCCACCAAATTATTGAACTCATTTGCACTATTGTAGTCTCAGCATATGTCAGTATTCTCCTTAATTTCCTCAATCCCAGAAATATCTTTCCTGCCTAGACCCTTTCATTATTTACAGTATCAGCCAAATAACTTCAAAGATGGAGGTCTTTATATATTCGCTCTGTCAGGCGGCTCGACGTACCCTAATGTTTTCCTCTTATCTCATGAAAGGTGTATTAATCTTGTTCCCAGTGTGCCTCGCTCACCTGTGCATGGCTAAATTATAAATGAGAATTGTGTGAACTAGATTGTTTATCATGGTCATCTCTGCTTTTTCAGGCAGACCAGCTCTTGGGGAACGTGGATGAGATGTGGGTGGACCGCATGGACAACATCACCCAGTCTGAGAGGAGAAAGCTTTCTGCCCTGGTGCTCATGTCGCTTTTACCTTCTGACAACAGGTTTGTCATTATATAAACACCTGCAGGACCTTCCTATCACATTTGCATGCAAATGACTGATGCTTTTATAGCAGAAGTCATCAGCAAGCTGTACAAGTGATAACATTTATACAAATCATTTGACATTCACCTCGGAGACCATACAAATAAAAAATGACTTTGTGATGATGACCCACCGGGAGAAATGGCTTGTTGGTTTTAGCCACGTCAGTAGTTTGGATGTCATTTACATTTTCACGCCTCAAAATGCATTTTTTTTAAACTGCTGATATAATAGACCAAGCACAAATAGCAACATCTATTAGAGTAATGGCAGCCAGTATACACAAGCAATATTAATTATAAACTTTGCCAAATGAAGCGATCTTCCACATTTTTTTTCAATGACCTTGGTTCTAGAAATGTATTTCTAATTTATTTTCTCTATAGGCTTTTTTATTATTATTATTTAATCCTCAATAAACAGTGAATAGCTAAGCTATCATTTTATAGCACGATTTTCCACGGCCCTGACCTCCCGCAGGATGCTATCCGATCCAGTCAGAATGCAACGCGTCTAGCGCGAGAACAGAACAGACTGGGCATATGCCTAACTCCAGGTTCACACACTTGTCTGTTATGCGCCTTTTTCAGAGCCCATGTCAACGGATCAGAGCATTCACACTGCACGCGGTAAAAGGCTAGAAATAAAAACATGCGAAAATAATTAATATCTGGCACATGAGCATAGAGAGAGTTGTAATTTCACAGGACACAGTTTAAGTGAGAGGATACACGTTTTAAGTGTGCACACTTTCTCCGGGCGAGAGTAGCGTGCCTCTGAGCAAGAACGTCTGGTTTTGAAGGAAATCTGCATTCGAACAGAGAGATTTGTGCTCATATATATATATAAGTCTAGAAATTTTGTTACACCTTTACTATAGTGATTAGTTTGACTTATGGCTGTTCTAGAGACGTTACAACTTTTTGATAAAGCTCTAACTGTGTTTTTCTTTTGGAAATATGTTTCTAATTTATCCTGAATGTACGGTGGCCGACAGAGCTCAACACGCTGCAACTTAATAAAACACATGCAAATTGAAAAAACACCAGCTAATGAAGAAAACATCTTCATCAGTTTGACAACACAAGTGTTGCAAATCATCACAGCACATGCAAATTAAGAAACGCTGCAAATCCTCACAACACATGCATTTAACAAAACGCGCTGCAAATCCTCACAACACATGCAAATTAAGAAACAATTAATGAAGCATTGCAAATTTATTTTCATTAACCTTGAAATTATATTTAGCTGAGGATATTAAAGTTAGCCATCTTAAGTAATGTTTTACATTTAATCGTGTAATTATTCATCTTATTTAGGCTAATAATATGCAAAAGATAAAGGAATCATGCAATCAGGGAGTTTAAAAAATAAAAAAAAATCACCTTTCAGTTCACCAACAACTCCACTGACCAGTAGCCACTGCACGATAAGCAAATCCCTGCCGGGTCCAACACTTTTTGGGGTCTCCTTGAAACATTTGCATTGTGGTCAGTGCTATTTGCAGCACGTTTGTTAATTTGCATGTGTTGTGAGGATATGCAGCGCATTTCATTAATGCATGTGTTGTGAGGATTTGCAGCGTATTTGCATGTGTTGTGAGGATATGCAGCGCATTTCATTAATGCATGTGTTATGAGGATTTGCAGCGTTTCTTAATTTGCATGTGTTGAGAAGGATTTGCAACGCGTTTCTTTATATGCATGTGTTGTGAGGATTTGCAACACTTGTGTTGTCAAACTGATGAAGATGTTTTTTTTTATTTGCTGGTGTTTTTTCAATTTGCATGTGTTTTCTTAAATTGCAGCGCGTTGAGCTCTCTCGGCCACCGTATGAATGCATTTATGACTGTAAAGCATATCTGTATGCGTTAAAATTGCGATTAACATCGAAATAGCAACATTTATCAAAGAAATCGCGATAGTTTTTTTTTTTTTTTTTCATATCGCATAGCCCTAGTTCATTCAATAAATACAGTTAAAAATCTAGTTTCTGAGTACTAAGTTATTAACCCAACAATAGCGGGGTCAGTTAATTTTTTTGCAGTGGGCCGTGCAAACATATGTGTTTGGTTGTGTGGGCTGCAAGTTGAAAAAGTTTGGGAACCACTGATCTACAGAATAAACACATTATACACTTCGATTTGTAGCATAGATGTATTTGAGAATCAGAGAAAAAGACAAAGGAGCTAAATCTTTTTTTGAGGGAATGAGGTACTCATCCTTTGATGATTTATATATATATGTGTAACGGTACGTGTATTCGTACTGGACCGTTTCGGTACAGGGCTTTCGGTACGGTGCACGTGTGTACCGAATGACGGAATGCAATATTTTGTATGCGGAACATTGGTACATTTTCGTGTTTCCAAACGAACATATTAAGTGGCGGAATTCTCCGCGTTCAGTGCAAATCCCGCCCTGCAGATGATTCTGAGGCCGGGCGACACACTGGATGCGTGGCGCAAGTGTCTCAGCTGCGTGGCGTGTCCATTTTTAATTCGGCTCCCATGTTAACAGGTTAGAGCTTGCAGACTGCCTGCGTGAGACGCGCATCTCAGGCGCGGCTCGAGCCGCGCGGAAAACGCGTGCATGCTAGAAATAGAACCGACGCCTATTTTTCACGCGACACGCAAGCGTGTTGGAAGCGTTTCCAGGCAAAATAGAATAGGAAAATATGTTTATATGTCATTTTGTACACAAATACATATTAATTCATGACACTTTGATGTTTGAAAGTCACGACATAAATGTAATTTAAAAAATAAATTAATAATTATGGATTTTCAAATGTTGCACCTGTCAAACATAGTCTATTTTGCCGTCAATACTGTTGATGGTGTCCTTTATCAGTAAGCTTTATATTTATGCTCAACATGAAGTATAGATATTGTTGTCGTGAAGACAAGATCCTGGTCTGTCGGCGGTCTCCCTCTATGTCACCTACAGCAGCAGCACCGAACCAGCGCCACGTCAGGCATGGTTCTGGTGAAGCAGGCCTAAAGGCTGGGATTGGTAATGCTGCACTGTAATCATAGTTATTTATTTATATTTTTCATTATATTTTATTATATGATATTGGTTTGAGACTGAGAGTATTTTATTTAGTGGAGAACTTTGCAGCAGTATTTTATTTCTTATTCTATTTTTATTTTATATATATTTTATTTAAAAGTATTTAAAAAAAGTGTATAGTAATAAACAACCTGCAGTTTAATGTTTGCATTTCTTACCTTTACTGTACCGAAAATGAACCGAACCGTGACTTTAAAACAGAGGTACGTACCGAACCGTGATTTTTGCGTACCGTTACACCCCTAATATAATATAATATAATATAATATAATATAATATAATATAATATAATATAATATAATATAATATACTAATATAATATATAGTGTACTGGAAAAAATTAATTTTGGGATATTTATGGGATTATTGCTTTCAGGGGAAATTCAGTAACACTGACTAAGTATAAGGACCAATTCTCACTATTAACTGGTTGCTTATTAGCATGCCTGTTATTAACATCTTGGACGTTTATTAGTACTTATAAAGCATATATTCTGCATGTCCATATTCTGTATCCTTAATCCTACCCACTACCTAAACTTTACAACTTACTAATAATAAAGTATTATTAAGCAGCAAATTATGAGTTTATTGAGACAAAAGTAATAGTTAATTGTTTATTAATAACAAGAATTGGACATTAAAATGAAGTGTGACCGCTCACACTTGATGGAATCCACACAATAGAGAATTTCTCATGAGAGTGAAAGATTAGGCCATACAAATTTTGCAACAGGTTGAAGATGATCATACAGATTCATCCTGTTGATCAACAGAAAGCTGCTTGGTTTGAAAGGGAGCTGTGCTTTCTATATTGCTATACTATTGACAGTAGATAATAAACTCTTTTTGCTCACGAAATTTCACAAATTTAACATCACACCATTAGTCTTAAACATATAATAGCAAAATTATTGAAAAACAGTAAAATATGATCATATAAAACTAATTTGTTTGATAATTTTGTTAGGTTTAGGATCTTTGATTGGATTTTGAGTGGAAAAACACCTAACCCTTGTACACAACTGTGGGGTGTTTTGTAGCTTTTTTGCTCTCAAAGGTGAAACTTTCTCATAAAACAGATTCCATTATGAACAATGTTAAAAACAAGGATCTCTGCAGACAAACACAGTTTCTTGAGTTACTTTTCTTTTTCAGTATTTTCAACTCTGACTAAAAATCACATCATTAAGGAAAGAGATGCACCTGTTTACCTCCACTGCACACATAATGTAGTGAATGGCAATAACAGTAAACAATGAGGTGGTAATTTGCATGATTTTCTTTTCTAAGAAACAGTGTCAAGCATCCTGCATTGCAGACATAACATATTTTTATTCCTTGTGACACAGTGATTAACAAGACATATTTAAATTTCATGTGAAACAGGTTGCTGACCCTTGCCACCTTAAAGACCAGACCATATGTCCGGTCATATTGCTTTAAATATGCAGACAGAAGAGAAATGGTGGAGAAATTCATGATTGACTCTACTTCTCGTTTCTCATTACAATAGAAATATTCAGTCTGGACACATGAAAACACTTGAGCATGTCTCTGCATGCAGCCGGTCATCTGCTAAGTATTTCATGCTCTGGATTTATGTAATTGTATGTGTCCACATTTTGTACGTATGTATTTGTCTGTATATGTGCCATTGTGATACAGTATCTTGTATCATGAAATTGCATTGGGGACTGCGAATCGATTGTGGTGCTGCAGCAGGTCTGTTGTCACCTTATTTCATTGAGATTGATCTTTTGTGTCATTGTTCTATAGGATCAATAATGGCATCAATACCAAAGCCCTTCGTTGTCAGTCTCCCTTACACCCAAAGCAGTGATTAACTGGCAAAAATGACAGCTCCATCATGGCCTTGTTTTCCTTCTGCAGTTTTCAGGGCTTTGCAGTGATATACAGGAGAGGCTCCCCATGTGGCTTAAGCCTAAGTCTTGAGAGAGAGTGGGATAGTCATGCATTATCATGCTTGTAGAGACAGCCTGGATCCGTGAGCCATATCTCTGAGCCTCAGTCTCTGAAGCACAGATGCAAGATGTTGTTTTCTCCATTATTGTTACATCTTGCCTTCTGCTCGAATCCAATCCAGTGTCAGAAATAAACTTTTCTATTACTTTTTTGGGGTAGGGGTGCAAAGTTATTACATACCATTATTACTGCTATGGCTGCTACAATTTAACTGATCAAGAAAATAAAATCCCAAAATATTGATAATATTTTAGAGATTGTGTGAAAGGATTTTCATAGTGTGTCTTTCTGCAGCATTGTAATGCAATATGCATCAATTCAATACTGGACAAAACACTATATATATATAATAAATTTAGTTTTTATTTTATTTTTTTCAGTTAATCATCTTTAAGAATTGTGATTACAATATCAAGAGCAATAATCAACAGTGTTGATATTTTTTCATAATTGTGGAGCTCTATTTCAGGAGCTTTTTTACTAATTAAAAATATGCTGATGTGAGTCATCATTTATAACAAATGCTTAAATTAAATGCATTTGTTAACATATTCAATCAGAATAATTAGATTTGAAAATTATTGCCTATAATTTTTTTTTTAGATGAAGAGTTTTAAGCATAAAACTGAACACAGATGCCTAAGCAAACAACAACACAAATGCCCTAGGTGGAATTCTTGAATAGAAATAAGCTACCATTCAAACTGAGCCAGTTTTGTTTTTAGAAGAAAAATAGCAAATTAATACTTTATTTCAGCAAGGATGTCAAAGGAAGTCAAAAGTGGCAGTAAAGGTGTTTATAAAAAACTTTATCAAAGAACCCTGAAAAACAATGTATCTTGGTTTCCACAAAAATTTTTTCTGAAATGATGACTTCTGATCATGTGAAACTGAAGCCTGGAGTAATTGTATTTTTAGTTTTCTTGTCCTTATTTCACTTATTTCACTTCCTTATTTTAAGTTTCTGACCCTGATCCAGACAGGGATTTTTTTTCTGTCTGGTTTTGCTTAAATTTCCATTTTAATGACTGTGGTTTTGCAATATACAAACTTATTTTACAGAGGAATTGTGCTCTGCTAGTAAACAATCATCCTTAATCAGATGCTTTTTCGTCTCTGGACTCGTGTGACTTGAACGGCACAGAGAAAATTATGAGAGCAGACTCTGGAAGGATATTTAGTGGCGCCTGGAGACTTGCATGAAATGAGCCCCAGCATATTAATTTTCACAGGCATTCAGGGTGCTTTGAATGGCATTTTCTGATCCTGCCATTACTTTTCTATTTGCTGTGTTCTGACTCCCTCTGAATAAACACCTGTGGGCTCAGAGCAATGCCCAAGGCACTGAATGTTTCTTCTCTGAGGCTCAATACGTCACAAATTATTTCACCCACTAATAAAGTATAACTGCATTTGTCTATGCTTCAGTCATTTGGAGAGTGCAGAATAAACAGATGATAATAATGATGTAATGATCTCCACACATACAGCCAGGCCAAAAAAGGAAGAGGGATATGCAAATTGGGTCTTGGTTTTTACACATGCACAAACTGAACCATTCAGAGTGTTTTCAACCAGCTGCTTTTGGAATGATGTTGGAGTTTGTCAAAATAGTTAGACAGTTTAGAGCAAGCTACTTGCTTGATCACAATTGGAATACATATTCAAAAGAAAATCAAGTGGGATATATGATGTAGACAGTATATATATATATATTATATATTATTATTATTATTAGTGCTGGTCAATGCAAAAAAAAAGAATCACGATTAATTGCATGATTTTCTGCGATGTATCGCATTATGAACAAAATTCAATAATGAATTAAAAATTTTCATTATTTTTCATTTTATTTTTAATTTAAAAGTACTGCTATATGAACAAAAGTGAAATAACATTTGGTTTGCAAACACACTAAACAAATAAGGTGCTTTTTTTACAGCAGTATTCCTTTTACATAGTAGCAGTTAAAATATTTCTTGTAAATCTCAGCTTATAACATTAATATAATAAAATTAAATATAAAACCAAAGCTATGTGCCTCTCTCAAGGCATTAACGTTTTATTTTACATTACATCGTTTGACTAGTGTGATCACTCCATGCCATTGCGTCAAAGCAACTGAACAACATTAATTAGGAAAACAGTGTGTCAATAATGCAAAATGACAGTTAAAGGCAGTTCGTCATTGAATTCAGTGACGGCATCATCTCAGTTCAGTTTAAATAGTATATCTGCAATCATTTGCAATCAAGTCAACGATATCCCTGTAATGAAGTGACCCCAACTAAGCAAGTTAAAGACGACAGCATCAAGGAACCAAAACTCCATCGGTGACAGAATGGAGAAAAAACCTTGGGAGAAACCAGGATCAGTTGGGGGGCCAGTTCTCCTCTTACCAGACGAAACCAGCAGTTCAATTCCAGGTTGCAGCAAAGTCAGATTGGCAGAAGAATCGTCTCGGTTATGTATGTAACCCTCGTTCCCTGAAGGAGGGAATGGAGACATTACGTCAGAAAGAGACTGACGAATGGGATCTCGCCCGAGAGCCCAATCACCTTCGAATGGTTCCAAAACGAGCCAATGGTACACAGAGTACCTTGGTCTGCGGAATTTTCATCGCGAGCTCCGCCCCGCAGAGCGGGTATATAAGGAGCATCGCGAGCAACTCGCATTCAAGTCTTCGCTGAGGAGCAGAGCCCAGAGACCCGGCCGTTCAGCGGAACAGCGATGTATGCTAGCAGGCTGCCTGCTCGTAGGAGGACTTACAAAGGCAGGTATCAACCAAAGGTGGTGATACACATGAACTCTGAGGTACCCAGCCCTTAGGGTGGAAGCTTCAATGACAGAGCTGGCAAGGTGCTTGCCAAGGGAAAGACACAAGCTACGAAGAGACTTACTGTGGACAAACAGAAGTGGGATTGCCCAGAAGGGGAATAACAACACATGGAGGCACCTAGTCCCACACAGGTCTGACTGAAGGGGCATGTACACAAGTGCTGGACATCAACAGTGCTCGAGGAACCCAGGGTTCTGAACTGAGGAACTCAACTGAGAGGAATAGCGCACGCATCCAGTCCGTGAAGTGGAGCAGGTCCTTACTGGCCCGAAGGGGCGAGTACCCAGATTATAAAATCTAGAAAATGTGTTAGGTGTTGCCCAGCCTGCAGCTCTACAGATGTCTGTTAGCG
Source organism: Carassius carassius (assembly GCF_963082965.1). Lineage (NCBI taxonomy): Eukaryota > Metazoa > Chordata > Actinopteri > Cypriniformes > Cyprinidae > Carassius > Carassius carassius. The sequence continues at coordinate 15,605,358 of NC_081775.1, forward strand.
AGGTGCCATGTGCCAGTGCCCAGGAGGAAGCTATACTCCTAGTTGAGTGAGCTCCCACCCCCCTAGGGGGTATGGCAGGTCTTGAGCCTGATAAGCCAGGACAATAGCATCCACTATCCAGTGGGATAACCTCTACGTGGAGACAGCCTTTCCCTTCTGCTGGCCTCCGTAACAATCAAAGTGATGGTAGCTACCACCTGGGGTGGCAAGGTACCTAAACCTTCCGTGACCCGTCCAGAACCCACAGATGTAGGTTCCAAATTTCGGGATGTGGGTGCCAGAGGGTGCCCCATCTCTGAGAAAGAAGGTCTGTCGCGAGGAGTACAAGTTCGGGGAACCAGGTCCTGCTGGGCCAAAAAGGTGCAACCATGAGGACCTGCTCCTTGTCCTCCCTGATCTTGCACAATATCTGTGCCAGAAGGCTCACTGGGGGAAACGCATACTTGCGCAGTCCCAGCGGCCAGATGTGTGCCAGAGCGTCCGTGCCAAGGGTGCCCTCGGTCAGGGAGTAAAACAACTAGCAGTGGGTATTTTCTGGAGAGGCAAACAGGTCTACCTGAGTGTCTCCGAAGCTATCCCAAATCAGCTGAGCCGACTGGGGGTGGAGTCTCCATTCCCCGGGACGTGATGGTGATGGCAAGCAATGTGGTGGGAGCATAGACCGCCCTGACGCTTGATGTAAGCTACGGTCGCAGTGCTGTCTGTACAGACCAGAATGTGCTTGTCTTTCAGCAGGGCCCTGAAGCGGTGCAGAGCAAGCCATACTGCAAGCAACTCGAGGCAACTGACATGCCACTGAAGTTGGGGTCCTGTCCAGGAGCCTGACGCAGCATGCCCGTTGCACATGGCACCCCAGCCCGTGGCAGAGGCATCTGTTGACACTACAACATGTCTGGACACAGGTTCTAGGGGAACCTAGAAATGAGAGGTCCCACTAGCGGTAGAAGGTGCAGAGGCAGGCCGGAATGACGGTCACTCGGAGCTTGCCCTGTTGCCATGCCCATCTCGGGACTCAGCTGTGAAGCCAGTGCTGAAGCAGTCTCATATGGAGTAACCCGAGCGGTGTGATTGCCGCCGTGGATGCCATATGCCCCAGGAGCCTCTGAAACAGTTTAAGTGGAACCGCTTTCTTGCCCTCGACTTGTCTTATGTTATTCAGCAGTGCCTGCGCATGATCATTTGTAGGCCACGCGACCGAGTCTATTTCCATACCAAGAAAAGAGATCCTCTGCACAGGGGAGAGTTTGCTCTTTTCCCAGTTGACCTGAAGTCCCAGCCAGGCGAAGTGTCTGAGCACCAGATCCCTGTGCTCACACAACCGCGCTTGAGAGTGAGCTAGAATCAACCAGTCATCAAGGTGTTGAGGATACAGACACCTCATTCCCTGAGAGGAGCCAGGGCTCCCTCCGCGGCTTTCGTAAAGACACAGGGAGACAGGGCCAACCTGAATGGCAGAACCTTGTACTGAAATGCCTGCCCCTCAAAAGCAAATCGAAGATCTGTGTCGAGGAAGAATGGAGACATGAAAGTACGCATTCAAACAAATCCAACGGACGAATGCATTCGAAAATGTGCTTGGGCGTTAGCATTGTGAACGGAAGTCTTTGAAGATCTCGGTTCAAGGAACACAAGTCCAGGATTGGTCATAACCCACCTGTTTTCCTGGGTACTATGAATTAGGGGCTGTAAAACTGGACCTCATGTCGCTGGAGGGACCGGCTCTATTGCGCCCTTTACCAGCAGGGTCATGAACTCCTTGGGACCACCACGCCATGCGGAGGCACTCTGCAGACACAGTTGCATCGCAACAGAACGCTACCCCGGGGGAATCCCAGCATACCCCTTGGCCGCTCCGTCACTGAGGGCAGTGAAGGTGGAGGAAGTACCAGAATGGTTTCGGGCAGTTAAAGGTGACTTTCATGAACTGTTCACTTCCTGGTGCACTTCTGGAAAGAAAGGAACCACCGGGGGTTGCGGGTGATCAGCACGAGCAGCCCCCAGGAACCAATCATCCAGCCTTGAGCGCTCAGGACAGGGTGGAGGATTCCACTCAAGCCCGATGCTCTCAGCTGCCCGGGAAAGCACAGCCGTCAGCTCGGGATCAGACTCGGGCAACGCTGGCACTCCCAAATGGGGCAACGCAGCCGAATCATCATCTCCTAAGGACTCAAGCCCACCTTGTGATGCGGCGATGCAAATTCCACAGACCAAGGTACTCTGTGTACCATTGGCTCGTTTTGTAACCACTCGAAGGAGATTGGATTCTCAGGTGAGATCCCATTTGTCAGTCTCTTTCTGACGTAATGTAGAACATGACTGACTGAAAGGGAACATCTGTTTCCTGTGGTCTTGTCCCGGTGGTCATCTGAGCCAAAGTCTTTACAGGGGATCTGTATCTGAGGCTCTAGTTGTCCTGGTCTCCACTGTCTTCCAGTGCTGTAAAGGTCCTTTCTAGGTGCTGATGATCCACCATCTGGTCTGGATGCGTACGGGTGACTGCAGTGACTCTCTGACTTTTGGATACAGACTGGATCTGGTGGCTACGGTGACCTCGGAATAAGAGAGAAACAGACTAATATTAGCATAGATGCCATTCTTCTAATGATATAGCAAGTACATCTGGTGTTATGGGAAGTAATCCCGGTTCCGGTTTACCTAATTAATGTGGCCTAAAAATCCTTTAACGGATTTGGATATTAAAAGCATATTAGTGTGTTATATGTAAGCCAGGTTAAAGAGATGGGTTAAACTGCAAGAGTGTGTCTGCCTCCCGAGCAATGTTAGGTAGGTTATTCCAGAGTTCTAGGTATTATCAAATACCAATAGTTTTGAGAATGCAGCGGACGTGGAGGATTTTAATGTAACAAGAGCTCATTCAAGTACTGAGGTGCTAAACCATTCAGGGCTTTCGAAGTAATAAGCAAGATTTTTAAATCTATACTATGTTTAATATAGAGCCAGTGCAGTGTGGACAGACCAGGGCTAATATGGTCATACTTCCTGGTTCTAGTAAGAACTCTAGCTGCGGCATTTTGGACTACCTGGAGTTTGTTTACCAACCATGCAGAACAACCACCCAATAAAGCATTACAATAATCTAACCTTGAGGTCATAAATGCATGGATTAACATTTCTGCATTTGACATTGAGAGCATGGGCCGTAATTTAGATATATTTTTGACATGGAAAAATAAAGTTTTACAAATGCTAGAAATGTGGCTTTATAAGGAAAGATTGCTATCAAATAGCACACCTAGGTTCCTAACTGATGATGAAGAATTGACAGAGCAGCCATCAAGTCTTAAACAGTGTTCTAGGTTATTACATGTTTTTAGGTCCTATAATTAACACCTCTGTTTTTTTTCAGAATTTAGCAGTAAGAAATTTCTCGTCATCCACTTTTTTATATCGACTATGCATTCCGTTAGTTTTTCAAATTCGTATGTTTCGCCGGGCCACGAAGAAATATAGAGATGAGTATCATCCGCATTACAGTGAAAGCTAACACCATGTTTCCTGATGATATGTAAATGTAAAGCATGAAGAGTAATATATATATATATATATATATATATATATATATATGACTGCTAAAGTTTAACAGTCTAACAATGTAACACAAAATAAATCCATTTAAGTATTTTAATGTATATTTGATTAATTAGCATTAATAATTGCAATAACAATATTAAGAGCAATAACCAAACATTTTGATTATTTGTGTATTGTCAATACTTTTATGTGTAAGTAATTTCACTTTGCAAAAGGGTGTTACGGTCTTAAAGCTTAAAAAAACCCAACAACATTCTATTCTAAAGGCCCAATATACTTCAAACGAAGTTAATTTTCATTCTGCGTTTGGGGGCAAAAAGGAAAAAGGCTGAGCGACAGTATACTGTTTTCGAACATTCCAGCACCCCTGTGCTGTAAAGTTGCAAAGACTGAAGTCTCAAATCCAAAGAGATATTCTTTCTTAAAGTTAAGACTCGTCCACACCCCCTAAAATGGCTCGTTCTAACACGCCCCCACATTTCTGTCACTATGTGGGAAGATTGCATAACGCCACCTAGATGTTCACGCAAAGAAAGAAGGCATACCTTTTATTCTCGCTGTAGTATTGTTGTTGCTGCCGCCGCCATGTCGTATAGACGCTTTGTGTTTCACTGTGAAAGTGAAACTACTTTGTTTGGCCTTCCAAAAAAGGACGATATCCGCTTCGTCATTCATGGAGCTGATCCGTGCTGGTCACTGAGGAAATACATCAACTTTGCACTGTGGACCCTGTGATTCCAGCCCGTGGGTCATCACATGTGGTTGCCCCAAGCCCAACGGACACGCCTTCGTAGAATCAGTTGGCCACGCCATTCACAAACCCCCCCAAAATATGTTTAGGGTCATAACATGTCTGTCACACGATTGAGGTATTCAGCTAATCACAACGCATTGTATAGCTGCCCAATCAGGGCACACCTCGCTTTTCAGACCGATGAGCCTTGTAAAAAGTTATGTTTCAGAAGGCGGGGCATAGATGAGAAACAATAATGTACAGTATGTGGAAAATAATGTGTTTTTTTTTACCTTAAACCAAATAAACACATTTCATTACACCAAATAATGTTCTTTTTAGCAGCATCATATGACCCCTTTAAGTGTGAATGGCTTATAGTCTGAAAACATTAGCATGATGTGGAAACAGTAACACAAAACTGTTTGTTACTTTATTTTGTTAGTGTTCATTTATTTTATTAAACTGGATAAAGAATTTTTCTTTCTTTACTTTCTAGGAATTAAATGCTTTCTATGAATCTTTAAAGTCTCTCTGTGAGCGATCCTAGAGGTGTGAATATATCTGTGGCAGCTCAGCTATTTGACACAGTGTATTTATGTTGCTAGTGACTTGGATATGTTGTTTTCCTGCCTGACCTTCACTAAATGAAAAATGTACCGGGAAAAAAAAAATTGCACGTCAAAGAAGGTGGACTTCCAGAACACACCCACTGATTGTGTAATCGCCATGGACCAATGGAAGCTTAAAGGTGTTAAACAAAAAACAAAAAATAAACTTTGTTTTTGCCTGATTTTGTTTAAAATAACATATCAAATCGTTTTTGATTCAGTTTGAACTATACTGGGGCCTAAATTCTAAAGGTGAAAAATTCTGATGGTCAAGCATCATGAAATGCTGAATTATGACTTTGTTCATGAAAATGTAACTAACATTATAAGAGCACAAAAAGAGAAAAATATGGTTTGATTTTACAGTAGACTTACATAAATGCAATACTTCTGATATGTTTTCCTGTAAAATCCTTTAAAAAAAAAAAAAAAAGTGGTTCTGCAAGTTTATTTGTCCAAAGGGGCTGGTTTGGGTGTCATTGGGTGTTATAAAGGCCTCTTTTTCGGCTCCAAGCAGTGATAAGAAATCTTTAATATGATGCATCTTTGATATGTCACTAGCGCAGCTCTTATAGCTGTAATATTGTTGGGTTGAGATAAGATTTTCCCCTACCTTGTATTATAAAAAAAAAAAGTAATATTATAGCTGTAAACTTTATTAGATGTATAGCTGAGTAGATATTTAGCTTTGTTGTTTGTCAAGTTTGCTTGTAGCTGACTTTCAGGGTGTCTTCAGACAAATGGTAATTGGCTTTTCATATATGCTAATATATGCTTGGCATGACCCATTTTAAATTATTTAAAACTTTTTTCAGTCATCAGTTTTGAACGGCGAGCCATATGCTATACTGAGAATTTTACTTTTATGTATGAAAAATTAATGAGGGCGCAGATAAAATGAAATGACCACCTCGCTTTGGATTAAGGAAACACTCAGTTTCTCAGTACCAGGGTGCAGATTGGTAGTGGGGAGGCACACATCATATCGAAATCATAATTTCAAACCACCCGTCTTTCATTCCTGACCAATTTCTTGTTATTAAGTCATATCAGCTGTATCCCTCTCTCTAAGCAACTACAGTACCTCATCATCTTTCTCTATATCACCAAAACAGAGACGTGAAGGCTGCTCCAGAAGCGGCATCAACTCATTTCACCAAGCAATGTTTTTGAGATTTAGAAATGACCCTCCTTATCTGGTTTTTCACTGAATGCTCCATGTGTGCAGATACGAGGCAGAAGTGGACATTCAAGGGTTTACGTGTGTTTTGACTCTGAGTGGCAAATGAATCAATTTGTATCAGACATTGAGGGGTTATATTGAAGACCGTGGTGGAAAGGGCCAAACACAGGAAATTTGGCCACACAACACATTATAAAAGAAAACTATGCTGGTCAAGTTAGTTCAAGTTAGTTCAGGATAGTTCACCAAGAAATTACAATAATGTCATTGTTTACTCACTTTTGTGTCCTGTGCTGCTTCTGTTGAATAGAAAAAGGAGATATTTATAGATGAATGTCTGATATTTTAGATGCAATGTAAGTGAATGGTAACCACAGCTCTTGCGCAATATTTTTAGTGAATAATGATTAAAATTTTAGACATTGTTTCTTACACAAAGGACACAAGTCATATGAATCAGGGTTATTAATTATAATACAAAATTTATTTCAATTAAAATAAAGCTAAAAAACAAATGTTATTAAAATTAAAATAAAGCTAAATACAATATAATTAATGAAAAACATATTTCAGTTAGCTGGCAACATTTCTATTTTTTGTTTAGTTTTAATTGAAGGACTAAAATTACCAACTGGAGAAAAAAAATACTAAAACTAAACTAAATTTAAAACTGGTATTTAAAATGCTAAATAATCTAAATAGTTATATTAAAACTAAGTAAAATAATAATAATTTTAGAATTAAAAAAAACAATAAAGAAATAAAAAAAACAGTCAAAGTTAACACAGTTAAATTAAAATGCATTAAAAAAATAGAGTACAAATAAAAGCAAATTCAAAATGTTGATACAAACTATATATAGATAATACTAAAGTAGCATATTATTATTTTTATTTTATTTATTTATTCATTTATTTATTTTTTTGTTCTTACTGGAGCATGACAGCCAGTGGTCACGGTTCACTTTCACCATACAGATTAGCTAGCTAGACATTGGTCAAAACTTCTCCATTTTTGTTTCACAGAAGAAAGTCATATAGTATGCTTTTGAAATGACATGGTGGTTGTAAATTATGACAGAAATTTCATTTTTAAATCAGCTATGTCAAGGCTTCAAGGCTGTGAAATGGAGAGACTGTCTTTCATAAAGTTCTGTTGCCATGTCACAGAAAGCATGAAGTTCAGTTGCATTAAGGGTTTAAGCTAATGAATATCTGAATATCTTCACATTTATTGCCAATAACTGCTTCAGATAATATGTGCGGTCTAATGTTCAGGTCCCTTGAGTGTAGTTCAGATTTTAAAAGTCAGACTGAAAATGTTTCTTAAGCTTTTGATTTTTCCCTTGCAGAAAGGGTTTGTGAGTGCAAGTTATTTCCAGGATTAAAAGTTTTTGTTTTTTTAGACAGAAAATCTTAATACCCATGGGTAGGGATGTCAAGAGTACAGCTGCCTTTGCTACCAACTCAATGCGAAAACGTACAAAAAGTAACAATAGCAGTCTTTCTAAAGTTTAGCTAGTCGAGTATCAACTGTACCCACGCTCTGTCACACTGACAGGTGACTGCTTTTGAACGCTCATATTTGTATTTACTCACATGCAAAGACATTCTTTGTTGAAATAGCCATTTTGGTGTGGTAAAAAAGTTTAATTGAGAAATAATTGTTTTTATTTAGTTTGTTTACTTTTTATCTAAAGTAATTTCTTCAAACTGATATTGAGTATTGTGAAATTCCATTTTCTTTGCTTTTGACTACTGAAATTACCACCATGACATCCCTTCTCACTGGCTCGTGAAGACACTTTAAAACATATTTCTGTCACATTGCTTTCAAAGTGTGAATGATGGAACATTGTGTTCATTCCCTGAATAGCGTTTTCCTCTGCAATCATTTTCAGCGTGATCCAGGACAAGTTCTGTTGGATCATTAACATCAGCGTGAAAGCGCTGCACGATGTCATGACGGAAGACCCTGAGATGGCTACCTTCAAGGAGTATGTTTGATTCTCTCTTCTTGATGACACTTCTCCTCCTATGCTGGACAAGGGCACACACTGTCATGGCAGGGTATTTCAAGAAAAAAATTCTTAGCATTAGGAGAAGTGATTGTGATCTGTGTCAGTGTTTTCTTCCTGCTTGTTACACATTATATATTAAATATAAAAATATATAAATTACGTAACAATTCACAGTTCAGGAAGAATGAGGTAGGAACTGGCAAACATTCAAACAAAACTTTAATAAAATAAACCAACACAAAATGAAAGTAAAGCGGCAGCCCCTCACAGATGACTACAGCACACAAAACATAAAAAAAAAAAAAAACAAGTCCTGGTCCTCTCATCTTGGTCCTCGTCATTCTTCCTTTTATCCTTCCGGAGCTCCTCTGTGGGACTCTAGACTGGTGAGTGGTGCAGGTGGTGTACAGATGTAACTGTATTAAAGAAGATGTGCTGTCCTGATCTAGAAACGCAGTTTATCAACTGCAAGCCGTTCTATTCGCCGCGGGAGTTTCACTCGTTCATTCTGGTTAGTGTTTACATCCCTCCTCAAGCGCAAGTAAGTCTGGCTTTACAGAAACTCGCTGATCAGATCACAGACACAGAACAACAACACCCGGACTCTGTTTTAATCATTCTTGGGGACTTTAATAAAGCCAATCTCTCCCGTGAACTGCCAAAATACAGACAGCATGTTACCTGTCCCACCAGAGACAGTAATATACTGGATCACTGTTACACCACAATAAAGGATGCATATCACTCTGTTCCACGAGCAGCATTGGGACGTTCTGATCACTGTCTGGTTCATCTTATACCGACCTACAAGCAGAAACTTAAATCTGCTAAACCTGTAGTAAAGACTGTGAAGAGATGGACCAGCGAAACAGAGCAGGATTTACAATCTTGTTTTGACATCACAGACTGGAGCGTTTTTGAAGCTGCTACCACCGATCTGGACGAACTCACAGAGACCGTAACATCCTATATTAGTTTCTGTGAGGATATATGCATTCCTACCAGGACTTATTTAACATTCAACAATGATAAGCCATGGTTTACAGTAAAACTCAGACACCTTCGTCAGGCCAAAGAGGATGCCTACAGAAATGGGGACAGGGTCTTGTACAATCAGGCCAGGAACACACTGAACAAAGAGATTAGAGCGGCTAAAAAGACCTACGCTAAAAAGTTGGAAGACCAGTTTACTTCCAACGACTCTACTTCAGTTTGGAGAGGACTGAGAGCCATCACAAACTACAAGACACCATCCCCTTGCACTGAGGCTAATCAATGACTTGCTAACGACCTGAATGAGTTTTATTGTAGATTTGAAACCCCCAACACCCACTCTGACCATCTCCCTACACAACCATTAACACCTCCTGCAATCCCCCTCTCCATACCTCCTGCTCTTCAAATCTGTGAAGATGATGTGCGCCAGGTCTTCAAGAAAAACAAAAGAAGAAAAGCACCAGGCCCAGATGGCGTTACACCAGCCTGTCTGAAAACCTGTGCTGACCAGCTGGCCCCCATCTTTTCACAGATCTTCAACAGATCTCTGGAGTTGTGTGAAGTGCCTTCCTGCTTCAAACGCTCAACCATAATCCCCATTCCAAAGAAACCCAAGATAACAGGACTTAACGACTACAGACCTGTGGCTCTAACGTCTGTCGTCATGAAGTCGTTTGAAAAACTGGTTCTGGCTTATCTGAAGGACATCACTGGACCCTTACTGGACCCCCTGCAGTTTGCGTACCGAGCAAACAGGTCCGTGGATGATGCAATCAACATGGCATTTCACTTCATCCTGCAACATCTGGACAAAACAGGGACTTATGTGAGGATCCTGTTTGTGGACTTTAGTTCGGCTTTCAACACCATCATCCCAACAACCCTCCAGACCAAACTGACCCAGCTCTCTGTTCCTAGCTCTATCTGTCAGTGGATCACCAGCTTTCTGACAGATAGGCAACAGTTAGTGAGACTGGGGAAATTCATGTCAAACAGCTGCTCCACCAACACTGGTGCCCCTCAGGGATGTGTTCTCTCCCCTCTGCTCTTCTCCCTGTACACCAACGACTGCACCTCTAAAGACCCCTCTGTCAAGCTCCTGAAGTTTGCAGACGACACTACAGTCATCGGCCTCATCCAGGACGGTGACGAGTCTGCTTACAGACAGGAGGTTGAGCAGCTGGCTGTCTGGTGCAGTCTTAACAACCTGGAGCTGAACACGCTCAAAACAGTGGAGATGACTGTGGACTTTAGGAGAAACCCCCCTGCACTTTCCCCACTCACCATCATGAACAGCACTGTGACTGCAGTGGAGTCATTCAGATTCCTGGGAACCACCATCTCTCAGGACCTGAAGTGGGACAATCACATTGGCTCCATTGTGAAAAAAGCCCAACAAAGGTTGTACTTCCTTCGCCAGCTGAGGAAGTTTAACCTGCCACAGGAGCTGCTGAAACAGTTCTACTCAGCCGTCATTGAGTCAGTCCTGTGTACTTCAATTACTGTCTAGTTTGGTTCAGCAACAAAATCAGATATCAGAAGACTACAGAGAACTGTTCGGACTGCTGAAAGGATTATTGGTGCTCCCCTGCCCACCCTCCAAGAACTGTACACATCCAGAGTGAGGAAAAGGACTCAGAAAATCACTCTGGATCCCTCACATCCAAGTCACCCCATCTTTGAACTTTTGCCATCTGGCCGGCGCCTCAGAGCCGCAAATACAAGAACAGCAAGGCACAAGAATAGTTTCTTCCCCCAGGCAATCTACCTCATGAACAGTTAAATGTTTCCCACTTAAACTTATGCAAAAATGTGCAATATCCTTATTTATTTGTTACCCCTCCATCCTAGAACATTCCTGCATCTCACTCAATCCTATTCCATTATCATTTATAGCACAATTGTTTATACACTTATTTATTTGCCAATTTGTAAATCTCCTGTAAATTTTTTTTTTTTTTTTTTTTTTTTGTCTGTGTGTTGTTGTCTCTGTTTACTGGAAGCTTATGTCACTAAAACAAATTCCTTGTATGCGCAAGCATACTTGGCAATAAAGCTCTTTCTGATTCTGATTCTGATTCTGATTCTGATTCTGATTATCACTTGCTCCACCGGCCTCGCTCTATTCCCACAGCTCTCAGCCCCACCCCACTCGTCACAATATATTTACATTTGCATACAGTCATTTTGCAGAGGCTTTTTTATAAAACGACTTACAATTGAGGACAACAGAAGCAATCAAAACCAACAAAATAGTGATAATTGCAAGTGCTATGACAAGACTCAGTTAGCCTAACAAAGTAAACATATCAAAGTGTTTTTATGTAATAAAAATAAAACAAGTAGATAGAATAGAAAGAAAATATTGTATAGTGTCAGAGGGTCTTTTTATAATAATTAAAAGTAGATTGTGTAGAAAAAGAAATAGCAAAGCTAGTGTTAGAAGCCTCTTTTTTTTTAAAGAAAACAAACAATTAGAAAATGAATAGAGAGTGCCAATGTTAGAGATTTTTTAAATAAAAAGAAAACAAATAGATAAAATAGAATTACAATAGAGTGGTTGAGTTAGAAGGTCAAAAATCTCCTTGTTTTAAGATTTTAATTGTGTATTTAAAAAAAAAATTATATTATATTATATTATATTATATTATATTATATTATATTATATTATATTATATAAAAAATTATAAAATATATAAAAATCCCACACAGTATACTGTATATGAATTTGCAATATTACATGTGTATGTGTATGTAGTCTACACACACGCACACATAATAATTATAATAATACATATTTCTATATGATTATAAATTTCATTATAATATAAAATATTCTGCAATTATATATTAATTTAAGTAATAATTTTTAAAAAATCTTTTTAAAAACTAAGTTTGATAGGGATGCTTGTATATAATTCTTTTCTGTAATATGACTAATGAAATTAATTGTATTTTAATTATATTTAACAAATGATTAAAGTTAAATTCATAGTTGTTTCTCTCTCTTTTTCTTTCTATCTATCTATCTATCTATCTATCTATCTATCTATCTATCTATCTATCTAATGACATTAATTAATTAATAATAAGAATTATAACAAATAATTCATAATGAATTTATAATGTAGAATTCATAAAAATTGGTATGCCACATAAGAAAACAGTATATTTGTTTGTACATATAAGTTTGGGCTGTATGTAAGCTGGTCATGAAATGTGCATGATACTGCAAAGCAACCAATATTTCATGACCTCAGGATATGGTGCTATACTCTTAAGTTCACCTCCTAAGGCATTTTATCATTTCCAGGCAGGATGGATACAACCCGCCTCATACATACTTCAGTGGGGTGTCAAAAGAGATTCATAAATGGAGTGAGAGATTACGCAGCTGCTGGAGAACAGGGAAAAGTGGCACATTTTAGAAATGATGTGTAACATGAATGTGATTTCTCTACTTTACACTCGGTCTTTTTACACACACACACAAACATGCCCACATGCCTCACGACCTTACACACTCTCTCTGGCTGCCTGTCCTCTAGCTGCATGTTGATGAGCCACTCCAAAGAGCCAAAGCTGACAGATGATGAGGAACCCCCAACAGAACAGGACAAGAGGAGAAAACTGGTGAGTGTTTTACCCTGTGCTCAAAGGTCACAGGTGATACACACTCCTATCGATGACACATGTCACTTAAAGGCTATTATTGATGAGATATAGTGGATGCTGATATTAGGGCTGTGTATCGGCCATAATTTTGCGATACGATATGCATTATGATACAGGGGTTGCGATATAATACAGGTCCCTCTCAAAAAATTAGCATATTGTGATAAAAGTTCATTATTTTCCATAATGTAATGATAAAAATTAAACTTTCATATATTTTAGATTCATTGCACACCAACTGAAATATTTCAGGTCTTTTATTGTTTTAATACTGATGATTTTGGCATACAGCTCATGAAAACCCAAAATTCTCAAAAATTAGCATATCATGAAAAGGTTCTCTAAACGAGCTATTGACCTAATCATCTGAATCAACTAATTAACTCTAAACACCTGCAAAAGATTCCTGAGGCTTTTAAAAACTCCCAGCCTGGTTCATTACTCAAAACCGCAATCATGGGTAAGACTGCCGACCTTACTGCTGTCCAGAAGGCCATCATTGACACCCTCAAGCAAGAGGGTAAGACACAGAAAGATATATATATATATATATATGTATGTATGTATGTATATATATATATATATATATATATATATATATATATATATATACATACATATATATATATATATATATATATATATATATATATATATATATATATATATACATACATACATATATATATATATATATATATATATATATATATATATATATATATATATCAGTGTTGTGCATGAACAGTGTTGTGCGTTCATATTTTCGCCAAACGCTGAACTGAACGAATCACTTTTCATACAATGAACGTGAACGAGAGCGGCGCTCACTCTGGCAAGAATGAACAGAACGCACAGTTCACGTTCACGCTCATTTGAAAAGTCAGGTTTTACCAGGGCTTAATTTGAGCCGGAACATGTTCCGTCACCTCCGACATTGGATCCGGCACCTCCTGTGTCACTAAAATTAATTGCCTAAATGAAAAAAAAAATTACTGTTTGTGTAGTGTTCAATGTTTGTGACACATGACTTGCGCGCTTGTTGTACTAGTTGAGATTGCTGTTAGCCTCGATCGTTTCACGCAGGGGGGAAATGTCAAAAAGACAGGAAAGTTTGCATAACTTTTTCAAATACGCTGGACAGTCAGATCCCAAACAAGCAAAAATCGTTTCCGCTGATCAAAAAGGAGACCACGGTGGACACAGTAGTTATCTCGTTATTTCTACATAATAAGGGGACATTCTAATCTGCATTAAGCCACATTAAGCGTTCTTATAGTGGTTTTCTATGGGAGGAAAATATTTAACCGTTCATATTATGGGCTCATCTGATATTTTGTACATAGCATAGCCTATTTGTTAGGATTTTAGTATCATAATGATTAGGCTAATAAATGCACGCACAATTATCCGTGAACTTGATTTGAACAAATGCCTTTCAACTTGTGTGTGCAAAATTCAGAATTAAATTAATGTGCAGAAATTTGTACAAATAGAGAGTAGGCTATGTAGGCATACTATACTGTTGTAGCCATTAAAAAAAGCGTGTTTCATATTTGTTAAAATATTATAATGTTATTTTTTTTCCATTTATGTTGATTTATGAAAAGTGAACAGCACGACTGAGTAAGATAGGATGCGCAATATGAGACATGGAGCGGGTCAGACATGATTTTGACCGTTGAAGTTGTTTAGAAAGTCCTGGGTAATTTGGTTCATGCTGGCTAAATAAAAGTTTCACTGAACATACAGTATACCTTGACTGCACCTTGTATTTTCCAATTTCTACATATCATGATTACACATTATTTAAGGGGTAAATATATTCTCTATCTCAACATTATTTTTCTCCCGACTATAATAATTGTCTCTTGTTTATTGGTACAATAATTTTGATTAGTTTTGGAGTGGCAGTGATTTGCAGCTGGTAATGGATGGTAAAGAGGTTCTATTGAGTAAGATAGTGGCCTATCTTAAAAAGAATTTAACAAATGAACGTGAACTAGTTCGTTTTTAGATATGTGAACTGAACTTTGAGTATGAACTGGCACAACACTGATGAATGAACTTAATGAAATGATGCTCTAAAAAATAAACTAAAACTGCCAGTAGGTGGTGGTAAATGTCTTAATAATTAAGTCATCGAGTAATTTATTCATTCGTTTGATCGTTCAAATGGCTGATTCATTCAGGAGTGAAGTAAAGTGAAGTGACATTCAGCCACATATGGTGACCCATACTGCATTTAACCCATCCAAAGTGCACACACACACAGCAGTGAACACACACACACTGTGAACACACACCTAGAGCAGTGGGCAGCCATTTATGCTGCAGCGCCCAGGGAGCAGTTGGGGGTTCGATGCCTTGCTCAAAGGGCACCTAAGTCGTGGTATTGCCGGCTTGAGAATCAAACCCACAACCCTAGGGTTAGGAGTCAAAGTCTCTAACCACTAGGCCACGACATCCCACAAGTAAATGGTTCTTTATGAATAGTTAATTAAATCGTTAGGCTTGTTTGACTTGAAGCGGATCATCACCAGTAGAGACCGGTGTGTGACATCAAAGTACCGCAAGAGCTTAGAGAGCATATGACTCCTTGTGCTTTTGAATCGCTATCGTGTTACTTTGATGTCATACACCGATCGGTCTGTGCAGCACCACTTCAAAGCCAACGCGACTATGGCCAGTGGTTCAACGCGCCAAATGGTTCACTGAAGTCATTCAAAATGTGGATTAAGAAATGTTATATATATATTTATATATATATACAGTATATTAATTTAATTAATTATAATTAGATTAAAATATATTTATTTAACCATATATATCTATATATCTATATATATATATATATATATATATATATATATATATATATTAGGGGTGTAACGGTTCACAAAATTCACGGTTCGGTTCAATACAATACACTGGTGTCACGGTTCGGTTCGGTACGGTTCGGTACGTTTTAGATACAGCAAAAAGAAAAAATTGGCAGATAAATTTCCTTGATTTTTAAAAAATGTTTTATTTATTAAAACTAACAAAGTATTTTTTTTTTTTACATTGAACAATGATGGAGCTATTCTTTACCCATCTTCTATGGTGTTTTCTTAGCAGCATACTGTATAAAACAAAAACAGCTCCTTATAAAAAAAAAATGAAAATGTTATATTAGTTATGAACAAATATGTAACTTTTTATATGGAACTCTATAACTCTTTATATTGAGTGTGTTTTTACTCAATTGGTTCTCTATAGGGCTTATGTTTTTTGGAACAAAGCAGGAATTACAGTCTGTCTGAAATGGGCTCGTGAAGGAATATTGTTACGGGGCTCAATTACATTAAGCATGTTCTTAAAACCTACGTTTTCCACTACAGAGTAAGGCGCTCGCTCACTCAGTACGCGCTGAAGGCTCGTTGCAAAATGGCTAATGCATTTAACAGACCAGAAATAGAAGATCCTCCAATAACCAACAGGTCTGGTGTTTGGGTGCACTTTGGATTCCCTGTAAGCTATAATGGTGATAATAGAATGAATGGTAAATAGTAAGGTCTCATATTCACGGCTATAACGTAAATGTAGCCTACCAATCGCCGTGGTGATGTCTTTTGCCCTGTTTGAATCCGTTGGAAATGTCTGTCTAAATGCTGCGGGGATCGTTTGTTGCGTGTATGTTTCTCTTTTTTTCCGTCTTTTCCCAGATACTGACACACTAAGGTAATGTCGGCGTAAATGAGTTGACATGTTTCAAGTATTCCCGCTGGTGTTTTTTTTTTTTTTTGTATTCCCGCTGGTGTACCCTAGATGAGACATATCGTTGTTTTTTTTATCCACCACTCTCTTGCCATTACCATTATAGCTTACAGGGAATCCAAAGTGCACCCAAACACCAGACCTGTTGGTTATTGGAGGATCTTCTATTTCTGGTCTGTTAAACGCATTGGCCATTTTGCAACGAGCCTTCAGCGCGTATTACTGAGTGAGCGAGCGCCTGACTGAGTAGCCTAACATAAACATATAAGTTGGTGTTTTTTTCTTCTTCGGGGGTGTCAGGGGCGTTGCCTGTTACGTCGTTTGGGTTATTGGGCTACCTTGTTGAACGCATATCATTATATTTCACAATTTTTTTTATTTTCCAAATATAATTAATTAGTCCACCGAACCATTCAATCCATAATGCGTACCGCGTACCGAACCGAAAGCCTCGTACCGAACGGTTCAATACGAATACACGTATCGTTACACCCCTAATATATATATATATATATTCAAAGTAGCCACCTTTTGCTTTGATTACTGCTTTGCACACTCTTGGCATTCTCTTGATGAGCTTCAAGAGGTAGTCACCTGAAATGGTCTTCCAACAGTCTTTAAGGAGTTCCCCGAGAGATGCTTAGCACTTGTTGGCCCTTTTGCGTTCAATCTGCGGTCCAGCTCACCCCTAAACCATCTCGATTGGGTTCAGATCCGGTGACTGTGGACGCCAGGTCATCTGGCGCAGCACCCCATCACTCTCCTTCTTGGTCAAATAGCCCTTGATGCCTTCAGTGTGACTCTACAATTTTCATAGTCATGAAAATAAAGAAAACTCTTTGAATGAGAAGGTGTGTCCAAACTTTTGGTCTGTACTGTATATTTAACCAGAACACAGTGGGATCTGGATTTGCATTAATTAATCCCTGTAACATTCAACGTCATTGAACTACTTTTTGAGCAGTACGAGTAAAGGGGGAAAAATAGACATCTTTGTTGTCCCTGGAACAACATTGTGATTAACCAATCGGATTTGAAGAACCAGTTTATAGATTTTGTGAAGTTTATGCTTAAAATCACTGTTTGGTGCTTGTACATCAGTGTCATTCATCAATCATTGCCTCTGATTTTAGGGATTACTCATGGTTAAGGTTAGGTTTAGGTGTAGGGATATGGTCAAGAATACATTTTTGGAGTAAAATGTTGTTCCAGGGTCAACAAAATATGTTGACCTAGGAACACATCTAACTCAGCAAAATCAGGACGTGCCACACACACACATACAGTGTGAGTAACACAGAAAGTGTCAGTGTGTGAATGCAGTGAAGAAAATTAAATGCAAATTAACCCCAAAAGGAAAAAAGTATGCTTCATGACTTACATCATATCAAAGTCTAGTTGTGAACGTCAAGGATAAAAGATTTGTAACTGTTTTTAGTCGTTTAAAACACATCTTCAATTATCTAATTATGTGTGGCTTGAATGCTGTGTCCATCAAGAATAGACTAGGCGCCTATCTTTAGCAAAACAGCATGGAGAGCCGCGTCTGGAACATGCCGCAGCGCGGCTTCTATAAACACAAGCATTGAATAGAGTAGCCACGATGTGGTGATGCACTGCAGAAGTGTGTGTTCTTCGAATATTTGATGTTGGCATTGCAGATTTTACACACCGCATGACTTTTGTGAACCCCTTTGTGCCTGTCTGTAATGAAAGCCAAAATGATGCCACATGACAGCTTTGTACACCGAGGCGGGAACTGGAACATTTCTTTCTTCCTTCATTACATTAACAATAGTGGCATGTCTTTATGCTTCCTGTCACGGTTTAAGTTTAGAAATAAGACTGCAAGCTAGCGGTCAGGATATATACTCAAAACCAAACAACTGCCATTAATCTTGTATGATAGATAGATAGATAGATAGATAGATAGATAGATAGATAGATAGATAGATAGATAGATAGATAGATAGATAGATAGATAGATAGATAGATAGATAGATAGATAGATAGATAGATAGTAGGGGTGGAGCCGAACCCGAATACGGTATTCGGAAAGGCACAAATAACATGGTTTTTACAAATACTTATTTCAAACAAATAGTTTAAAAAATATTTGTATTCGGGAACAAGTAAACCGTTATATTAAAAAGTTGCGTTTTCTCATGAGACCGCAGTACATGCCCGGATGAGTGAGTGAGAGAGAGAGAGTGACGTTCAGTCGGGGGAGGGGAAAAGAATAAAAGCGGTAACTGACACAGGCTGCTCCACACATCTTCATTCTCCACACAGCAACAGAGCTCGCTCGACTGAGCGAAAAAACTTAACTGCGTCACAATTTTGTTTAATGTTTTTTGTAGCTTAACTGGGTTCCAAAGGCAATTTATAACTTTCAGGAAGCGGAGTTTGATCGGGATATTATTTCTTACGCTGCAATCGGGTGCTCTGTGTACGTAACGTTAGCTCTGTGTTAGCTTGGCTATTTATAGACTGTTGACAGAGTAACGTTCACGTTTGGTTAAAAAAGTTAAAAAATGCTTGTGTAGTGTCGAATTGTATGCACTTGTGGGAGTTATATGCTACATTTAAGTTATGACAGTTCAGCAGGTTTTTTTTTTTTTTTTTGCAGACAGCAAAATGTAGGCTATAGGTTAGTTAACCTTAGCATTATAGCATAGCTTCCAGTCACTCATTAAATTAGATGAAACTCCCCACATGGATTTGGGCAACCAAATAGAAAAGAGTGTGGCTGCTGCTGAGCCATCTCTTGGTCCTCCACTAGCCAAAAAAACTTGCTCAAGTTCTGTGTGGAAACATTTTACAGTCAGTGCTGCAGATATTACTAAAGTGATATGTAATGTGTGCAAAAGTCAAATCAGCAGAGGCAGAGATATCAAACATCTGTCAACATCTGCTATGCATAATCACATGCACTTAAAGCATCCTCTCCTGGTACTGTCTGCCAACCCCACCACAAGCACAAATCCCCCCACCAGCACCAAATCATCATCACAGCCATGTTCTACCCCTGCAAGTCAGTTTCAATCACCTATATTAGCTGCATTTAACGCAAAACAGGCTTATCCACCCAACCACCCCACTGCAAAGCAAATAACAAACACAGTGGGAGAAATGATTTGCCTTGACCTGATGCCCTACTCAGTAGTGGAGAATAAAGGTTTTCGCAAGCTTCTCAATGTGGTTGCACCTCGATACCAACTACCATCTCGTTGGCATTTCTCTCGCACAGTTATACCACAACTTTACCAAGATGCGAAAACAAAAGTAAAAGAAGCTCTCTCAAAAATTGAAGGGAAATTTGTGCACTGCACGTCTGACATCTGGACGAGCAAATTTTCCACAAATGCATATCTTTCTCTCACTGGCCACTGGATAGAATGCAAACAGAGTCCACAAGGAATAGATGAACATAAACGTGTGACAGCACTTCTCAAGATGGAGGTTCTTAATGAAGATCACACAGCAGCCAACATTCTATATCACCTACAGGCCATTGTGAAACAATGGCAAGATGATGTTGGAGCGAAATTTTCTGTCGAGTATTTTGTCACAGATAATGCCACTAACATGGTTAAGGCAATGGCTGATGGTAACTATGTGCACATTAGGTGTATGGCTCACAACTTACACCTAGTGGTAACAGCTGCTCTAAAGGAGTGCCGGGGAGTGACCAATGTGATATTGATTGCTCGCAGGATCACTGGGTTTGTACACAGATCAAACAAAGCTGTGAACAAACTTCACAAAATCCAGGAAGAGCTTGGCCTTCCCAAGAACACTTTGGTGCATGATGTGTCAACCAGGTGGAATTCCTCCTTCCACATGCTCCAGCGGCTGTTGGAGCAGAGACGATCACTGACTGCCCTGAGTGCAGAGATGGATCTGGGAGGTGTAATGTCACACCATCAATGGGAACTAGTGCAGGCCACTGTGAAAATACTACAACCATTTGAGGAGGCAACACGCACTGTGTGTGAGGATGTGGCTTCTCTGTCTTCTGTTATCCCTTGTGTGCAGGCTCTCAAGAGTGCATTAACAAACTTAAATGTGCATGCGGATGTACAGGCTCTTCCAGGGGCTCTTAAAATGGTGACCACATTGCAGTCTCAGTTGGCTCAGCGCTTCCAGGCTGTCTTTGATGACTCCTCTGCTCATTACTTTAAAGCTACCTTACTGGATCCCCGATTCAAGAGCTTGCCCATGTCACTACTTAGTACATCAGAGTTTGACAGGCTCAAGGCAGATGTGGCTGCAGAGGTGGATGCAGAACTCCAAGCGGATGATGTTTCTGGGGTACCTGAAGATGCCAGTTCATCCTCAGTTGAGAGTGAGACCAGTGGGCAAAAAAGCCTCTTTTGGGGGGCAATGCACAATCTTGCTAAACCAAAAGCCAAATCTGACTCATCTGGTGCTATGACCTCCCTCAAGATAGTTGAGAGCTACTTAGCTGAGGACAGCACTGAATCACTGACCTCAGATCCTGCAGTGACCTTCTGGTCAAAAATGATGCAGCCACAGCCAGCTCTGGCTCATGTGGCAATGAAATATCTCACCTGCCCCCCAACAAGTGTCTCCTCTGAAAGGATCTTTAGCACAGCAGGAGATATTGTGTCCCCACATCGCTCCAGACTGCTCCCCTCACATGTGGAGGAGCTTGTGTTCACAAAATACAACATGGAGAAATTTAACTGAGAATATGTTGGCAGAAGATATCTTCTTCCAAGTGAAATATGGTTAAGTTATGGATAACATAAAAAAAATTAAAATAAAACATTAAAAAATAACATTAAAAAAAAAAACATAAAACATAAAAACAAAAAAACCTTTGTGTCTGTTTCATTTTGGCAGAAAGTTTAAAATAGCAGGGCTGTATCTTTTAGTTTATAAGAGTATTATCTATAATACAACTTTTGTTCTGCCAGATCTCCAAGTCAGGAGTTGATAAAGTTTAGTTCTTGGAATTCTGTGCATTAGAAAGAAGTTATTTCAGAAAAAGAACAGTTCTTTGAAGTATTATTTGTTTTTATTTTGTCTGGTTAGCATCCTCCAACAAGGACGGGTGGTGGTGGGTTTCATAATGTTCACAATGGTATTTTATTAGTTGTTGGTTTAACCATGGATGAGTTGGCTGTTATGTTATTTTTTTTTCAATGATATTCCTTGCTACATTTTCATTCTGTCTGTTCAGCGTCCTCTAACAAGGACGGGTGGTGGTGGGGTTCATAATGTTGTTCACAATGGTATTTTATTAGTTGTTGGTTAGCCATCGATGAGTTGGCTGTTATGTTATTTTCTTTTCAATGATGTAACCTTGCTACAATTTCATTCTGTCGGTTCAGCGTCCTCCAAAAGGACGGGTGGTGGTGGGGTTCATAATGTTCACAAATGGTATTTATTAGTTGTTGGTTTAACCATGGATGAGGTAATGGCTGTTATGTTATTTTCTTTCAGTGACGTTCCTTGTTACATGTTCATTACTGGATTTATGGAAAAATATCAACCAATATTTCCATATCCATAATTATTATAATAGATTTAATTAAATAATACTTAGACTATAACGTAAATTAGAAGTGTAACGCAAAAAACCCCCGCAATTTTTACGCCTATTTTTAATTTGACTCGAATACAAATACAAATACTTTTTCCCCCTTAACAAATACAAATACAGATACAAATACTGGCTGCTCTGCACACCCCTGATAGATAGATAGATAGATAGATAGATAGATAGATAGATAGATAGATAGATAGATCCCTCCGCCAAGGAGACAGCGGTAACTGTTTACATGGCCTCCTGACAGACATGGTTTCTGACAGGGGTCCCCAATTTGTGTCCAAATTTTGGCAAGAATTTTGTAGATTACTGGGGGAAAATATCAGTTTATCTTCGGGGTTTCATCCTCAAAGCAATGGACAAAGTGAGAGAGCCAACCAGGATTTGGAGAGAGTGTTGCGATGTTTGGTTTCCAAGAATCCTTACTGTTGGAGTCAACAACTCTCGATGGTGGAGTACACCCACAATTCATTGCCAGTGTTATCCACGGGCATTTCTACATTCGAATGTAGCTTAGGTTACCAGCCACCACTTTTTCCTAGTATGGAATCCGAAGTCGCGGTCCCCTATGCTTACGCCTTCATCCAGAGGTGCCGTCACACCTGGAAAAGAGCCTGTGAGACTCTGCTCCAGGTTGGGGCGCGCACCAAGGCCAAGGCCGATCGCCACCGGTCAAAGCCTTCCGTATACCTCGTTGGTCAAAAAGATCTATCTCGTAGATGGGGAACCCACTTATTCAGTTAACCGTATTCTGGATTCGAGAAGGAGGGGATGCAGATTCCAATACTTGGTGGACTGGGAGGGTTACGGTCTGGAGGAGAGAATTTGGGTTCCTGCTAGGGACATTCTGGATCACTCCCTGACCGATGATTACAATCGACAGGTAAGTCCGTCGGGGAACGCCAGGAGGTGTTCCTAGGGGAAGGGGTACTGTCACGGTTCATGAATTCAGTGTCTCTCTCGGCTTGTTTAGTGTGCAGGTGTGTGTCTGTGGGCGTGGTCCCTGATCACTACTGTATAACAGCACCACCTGCGTCCCATTGTGTGTCTATTTAAGTGCAGTAACTGGTGTCTCATGTTGTCAGATTGTTGTGGTTCTTCCCTGTGTTCCGTTCTGTTCCCCTGGCTGTGTTGGATCGTGGATTCCCCCATTGTTCTTCGTCGAGTCTTCTTGTTCCCTGCACCGGAATCATGAGCACCGTCACTGGGATTACAGCACTGGATCACCGAGGATCATCACTGTTGTCCACTGGGGTCCCTGCGTCACACACTATCTGAGCTTGTGATTGTCACCACTCTCCCCTGTGTGTAGATAGATAGATAAATATTGCATTTTTGAGAATCGAAAATAGAAAACATCTCAGGTTACAAATGTAACCTTTGTTCCCTGAGAACAGGGAACGAGACAATACGTCATCAACGTTATGAGGAACTCACAGCAATCAACTCACAGCAATCATGCTGACCGGTGACAGCCGTGAATCATCAGCTTGAATGATGAGCGTGCGACCTGGATATATAAAAAGGGCGCCTTGAAACCATGACAATATCCTTTTGTCTGAAGGGACTGTTTGTGAGGCAGACCCCGAGGCATGGCTGGGAGACGTATTGTCTCGTTCCCTGTTCTCAGGGAACAAAGGTTACATTTGTAACCTGAGACGTTCCCTTTCGAAGGGAACTTCGACAATACGTCATCAACGTTATGGGGAACGAAATACCCACGCCGCCATGCTAAAGGGAGTGCATGCCCAATGGCAGTGACAACTGTCAGAACCAGCAATTCAATGAACGCTAGAACCACTCACCCTCAAGTCACACTGGGCTGTCAGTGACAGCACTCCCTACGGTCATAGCCCAAGCTATATGATACCACAGAAAAACTCCATAAACATAGTTTAGTGAAAGGTCTACCTGGGCCTGCTCAAGGGCCTAGGACCACAACTTCAACTTCTTAGAAGGGGTCCCTTCTAGGGAATGTGGCTAGGGAACCCGAGGGAACCTCAGCCAGTCACTATTCAGGGGAACGTGCCACCTGAAATGCCACCAGGCAGGCCTGACCTGGTGTCATTACATAAGACACTACAGTCTGGCCACTTCCTGTCTGTCCAAAGACAGAGCCTCTGGACACTGGGGGAAGTCGTGGCCTAATGGTTAGAGAGTCGGACTCCCAATCGAAAGTTTGTGAGTTCGAGTCCCGTGCCGGCAGGAATTGTGGGTGGGGGGAGTGCATGTACAGTTCTCTCTCCACCCTCAATACCACGACTTAGGTGCCCTTGAGCAAGGCATTGAACCCCCAACTGCTCCCCGGGCGCCGCAGCATAAATGGCTGCCCACTGCTCCGGGTGTGTGCTCACAGTGTGTGTGTGTGTGTGTGTGTGTTCACTGCTCTGTGTGTGTGCATTTCGGATGGGTTAAATGCAGAGCACAAATTCTGAGTATGGGTCACCATACTTGGCTGAATGTCACTTCACTTCACTTCACTTCACTTGCCTTTAGGAAGGCATCCAACCCGAGGAACTGCGAAGCAGGCAGTGAACCACTCTGCCCGGATCTCAGAGACGGGATATCCTGGAGAGTATGACTCAGCATAGTGCTTTACAACCCTTGCCAGCGAGGGGAGTTTCTCTACTCGATCCACGGATCTACCCAGTGTTTGTGTTTCAAAACACTGAGGAGGCCTGTGAGGGCCTAAGGACTGATCTAACTGGGAGGCCTCATGAGAGGCCTACGACCGACTGACCAGACTCAGGAGACCACATACTCATATTGACCCTCAGAGAGGGGAGCATAAGATCTACCTGGTAGGCAACCAGGCTGTAGCAGGATAAAGAGGGTCCAGGAGGGAACCCGTAGCAGAGAATAAAAACTTGAGTCGAGCCAGGGCGCAAGCTCACCTTTGTTAGCTGCCTGATAAGGACTGCTAAACTGAAAGTAAGCGGCCACTAGCTTACAATACCCAGCACCACTGTGAAACTACTCTCAGGGAGACCTGGAGAAGCCTACTACCTGACAACCACAGTATGTGGGAGCTCACCTTCAGAGAGGCCTGGTGAAACGTACTACCTGATAACCACAATATGTGGGAGTTCACCTACAGTGAGGCCTAGAGAGGCCTACTACCTGTTACCAGATAACCACCTTAAGTGGAAACTCAAAGTAATTTGGAACTCAACTCCAGGGAGGCCTGGTGAGGCCTACTAACTAAAAACCACAAAACGTGGGAGCTCGCTTTTATAGAGGCCTGGAGGGGCCTACTACCTGAAAAACCATGCTATTTAGTGGAAACGCACAGTATGTGGGAGCTAAACCTCCAGGGAGGCCTGGTGAGGCCTACTAGCTGACAACCACAGTATGTGGGAGCTCAACTTCAGGGAGGCCTAGTGAGGCCTACTACCTGATAAACACAGTGCATGGAAGTTCACTTACAGAGAGGCCTAGAGAGGCCAGAAAACCACCTTAAGTGGAAACTCAAATTATGTAAACCATGACATGAAGGAGCTTACTTTCAGGGAGGCCTGGAGAGACAACTACCTGAAAACCATAGCTGATAGTGAGCCAGACTGGCAGTCCAGTTGACTGTCTTTGGGGCTTTGCCTTCAGGGAGGCCTTATGAGGCCTACTACCTGATAGTTCAAAAAAGCAGGAATTCAACTTCAGGGAGGCCTGTGGGGCCTGCCACCTAGTAACCACAGTATGTGGGATTTAACCCTCAGGGAGGCCTAGTAAAGCCTACTACCTGACCACCACAAAATGTGGGAGCCCACCTTCAGGGAGGCCTGAAGAGGCCTACTACCTGAAACAGTCTAATCAGCTGGATGTAACAGCTGCTGGGGACTCGCCTAACAGGGAGGCCTGGTCGAGCCTACTAGCTGATAGCGAGTCTATTCTGCTACTTTAATGAACACTGCTGGAACCATACTATTAAAAAACTTTTCCTATAGTTTTGTCCTAGTGTATGTTCCACAATGTTGTGACCCCCCTCCAAGGAGGCCTGTTAAGGCCTACTACTCGGCAGTGAGCCTTCTGCCCGAACTACCAGGGCCAACCACCGAAGGTGAGCTGGCCAAGGAGCCCTATTTGGGGGCTATCCGGTCAAGGAGGTCTGCTGGGGCCTACTACCTAACCGTGCAGCCTTCACGACAGAAAGCTGTTACTACAGCATCCTGGTACCTAGTCACATTGCCAAAGCCAGTGTACTCAGCAAAAAACAATACCCTTATAGCAGGGGAGTACAATATACGCCATTCTTCCTAGTGGAGGCCCAATTAGGGGCCTACCTACTAAGTGCATAGGCGTCAGCCCATGGCAATGCTCTGGCTTCAAGGGAGCGGAGTACAAAAAATGGAATGAAATGTAGTTTAGAACTCTCTGCTCAACCGGAGCCATCGTGGTGTGAGGTAGATAAATACAGAGCTGAGAATGGACTACTCAAAACTACCCTGAGTTAGCGGGGGAGTAACAACCATATGCCCCTGCAATGTTAGACAGGTAGCGGGCCTGCAAGTGGCTCCAAAGGGTGACAGGGATTTGTCCTGCACCCAGCCTAGGGGAGCGGGGGGCTAAATTGCAAGCCAATCCACTTCAACCGATCGGTCGAGCGATTAGCTCAACGGGCTGAGTGGAGCCAGCTCTAGAGGCCCAAACATCTCTGTTCGGCAGGGTCTGATGAACTGTCACTTCGCAGAGCAAAGATTGCCTAACCCTGCTAGACTGATCCTACCTCAGCTACCACCCTGCATTACTCTATCACCCCTGAATGCAGAGAAAGGGGTGGGCCTTGGCCAACAACTCCCATTTAAGGGAGGAGGCTGAAATCTAGGGGAGGAAGCCTAACACATAATGAATGCGGCAGCTATGCTTAGCAAAATGCCTCCAATATCCCTAGCATAGCCTAGGCCAGCTACAGAGGCGGCCCGGGTGAGGGCCGACCTACAAGCATAGATCTACCTGAGGGTCGGAGGAGCCACAGCCTACTTGATTGAGAGGCTATGAAACACTCAACCTACTGAAACCTTACAGAGCTCATGGGAGCGAGTACTCAGGATACCAATATCACAAACCGATAGGCAGGACATCTATCTGAAGATCTATCTGAAGCCCACCACACATATAAAATGTTATGACAGGAAGGCCATCACATACCCAGCACGGAAGCCAAATCTTCTTTGAGCTTCTCCCTAATTCGTTCTAGCCACCAACTGGGGGAGGCTTCAGGGCCCTAAAGTCCAATACTTTAATTGCTCCTCTAAGAATGACCCTCTAGATCTATACAGGGAACAAGGTCTGTAGAGAAATATAAATCAGTGTTAGTTATACACACAGAATTTTAAAAAAACCAATAAGTTCACCTGCGGCGTGTGAAGTGAAGACTCGCCAGAGAGTTCTCAATGAACCTGGGGTCCACCACTTTTACATGCCTAAAAGAGGCGCTCACATCAACCAGTTGCTACGGCGGCCATCAGAACATAGTTCTCATCATAAGGCCAATCCCCAGGGCTGGTGTAACGTAAACGCCTGGGGAGTCAAGAAGAGGGATAGGGCTGGTAGAAAAGGCCCTCCAGGGAGATCCAACCCTACTTCCGCTGAGTGTTGCTGCGCTTGTGCTGAATGACCTCCCTTAAGTCCCTCTTCTTGCAGGAGGCTCGCCTCCGCTGCATCCTACTCCTCCATGGAGGGGGCGCACGAGAGGCGACACTAGACCTCTGTTCCTGTCTATGGTCCTCAGACCAAGACGGACCAGGTCCTCCCGACCTATACAGGTCTTAAATGCGGCTGAGCGCGCCTTCGCCTCCCTAAACTTTCCAACCAACGGAGGTGCCAAAAAGTTTAGCAGGCGAAACTGGTGAATCAAGGAGATTTTTCTTTCTCCCCGATATCAGCCAAGTTGAGCCACAGATGCCTCTCCGTGGCCACCATCGCCGCCATCGATCGGCCGATCGCGGCAGCAGTCTGTTTAGTGGCCCGGAGAGACAAATCTGTGGTCCGGCGCAACTCAGCGCCCGCCCCCTGGTCGAGATCCTGCAGCAGGTCAGCTTGGTAGGCTTGGAGCACTGCCATGGTATGAAGAGCAGCACCAGCCTGACCTGCTGCCGTGTACGCTCTGCCATTCAAGCGAGCCGTGGCTTTAAGGGGCTTGGATGGCAGAGTCTGAGCTTTTAGTGTCGACACCCGCCCAGATACGAGATAGTCCGCAAACGTCTCGTCAATGGGCGGCATCGACACATAACCATACTCCCCAATCCCCTCAACATCAGCGAAATTACCCCGCTGATGTTGATGAATACGAGCAGAGTATGGTTTCTTCCATGCCCTCTCGATCTCTGAATGGAGATCAGGAAGGAATGGAAGGCTCTGCTGAGCTGGCGATCTATGTTCAGGGAGAAACCGATCGTCCAAAAGACCGCGAACGATCTCTCCCTGAGCGCGCCGCCATGGTAACTGAAATTTGTCAGTGGTGCGCTCCATAACTTCCACCAACTCTGCATACACGGGGCAGGATGGCTGACGAGGTTGAGGATCTAAATCATCCTCCTCAGCCATCTCTTGCCCAGCCTGAAGAGCACTCGCTGCAGTATCAGTAGGAGAATCGTCTCCGTCATCCACCTGCAGCTCACTCTCGTCAGCCGATGATGCGTCCGAGAGGTTAACGCCCCTCTCAAGACTGTCAGAGAGCTCCATCTGGGAGCCCCATGAAGCGCGTCGCTGCTCTGCCTCGGCACGAGCGGGACCCAATCCGCGAGGACCAGATGCTGAACAACTCTCTTCCCTTGAGAAGAGAGCCCGACGAGAGCGGAGCGTTCTCATAGGAAAACACTCACAATTTGCACAGGACGCTCCCTTAAGAGCATCCTGTGCATGCTCTTCACCCAAACAGTACACACACATCTCGTGAGTGTCACCCGGCGACAAATATCTTGGGCACGGGTCAACACATTTCACAAAATTTTCAGGACTTGCCTTAGATGTGCCTTTCATTTTCGCTGTAAGCAGACGTTTAAATCAGACAAAACAGTCCCTGAAGACGAAAAGGATATTGTCAAGGTTTCAAGGCACCCTTTTTATATATCCAGGTCGCACGCTCATCATTCAAGCTGATGATTCACGGCTGTCGCTGGTCAGCATGATTGCTGTGAGTTGATATTTGATTTCAGACACCTGTCACGCCTGAGGCGTTCCCCATAACGTCGATGACCTATTGTCGAAGTTCCCTTCGAAGGGGAACAAAATATTGTGATATTCACGTGTATAAATATTTTCTTACATTCCTAGCTGATATAGTACATTAAAACTGATTCAACGAATTGAATTCACTGCATTGCTCACAAACCAACAGGTCAGAAAGTGTTTAATGTAAAGAAATCAAATTCTCATGATCAAGATTGACGAACATCCTCCTCAAGATAGGGGGTTAAAGGTTCAAATTCTTCATGGGTCGCTATGGTTCTGGCACAGTAAATACTTTGTATGCATTAATACAGGTGAAGATTAATCAGTTAGATTGATTTGAGGCCAGTATCTATAAAAACTGGTGTTTTAACACTATAATCTAGACTGTATGTATGCAGTGTCTTTACAGAGTATTTCTGCATTTGCAAATTATGTGTATTTGGTGATACTAATTCCACATTAGTTATTGTTAATACGTTAATACATTAACTTGCATTAATTAACAATGAGCTATACAGTTGTTACAGTATTTATAATCTTTGTTAATGTTAGATCATTGTTTGTTCATGTCAGCTCAGATCCATTAAATATTAATGGACACTGTTTTTGATTTAAATAATGTTTTAGTAAATTAAAAAAATTAAGATTATTAAATTATCTAGGAGTATTTGTAATTGTTAGTTTATTGTTAAAAATCTGTATCTAATGTTAACAAATGTGAAGTGTTACCACTTGTGAAGTGTTTGATTAGATGAACCTTGGCAGAAAAGCACCGACTCGTGGGCGGCAAACTGTGTGTTTGTTTTTGTGTTTCTCTTCTTTTTTTATGGGAACCATTTACCAGAAGTGTTTAGCTAAAAACAAGTGAGAGAATAAAATGTCATTGCGGTGTTTTGGAGAGGACTGTTGTGAAATCTCAGTCTATCTTTTCCTAATGTTATTTTTGTGTGACAGCCACATGAGCATGTTTCAGTTGAGTGGTGCTTCTGATAGAAAATCTGCCAACACCAATAGCTTTCAAACAGCCACTGAAAATGAGCAAATGTACTATGTGAAGTGCAGTAGTTCAAAAGCATGTTCGAGTGGTTTTAAGTGAGTCATTTCTCTTAATTGTCTGTATGATGAAAATACAAAACATTCTGCAAAAGTATGTAGAGAGGGATTATTTATTTATTTAATTTTTTTAAAAACAGTGCTGCTGATGATGATTCCTTGCTTTTGCAAGGGCAAGGCCTTTTTGCTACAGTTTGCATCATCAGTATTATAACTTGACACGTAGACTGGAGCCAAAGCGTTCACAGCATCACAATGCAGATGCATATGCAAAGCAGACGCAATGCAGATGTTTTAGACACATTTAAAAAAGTTACTTACAAAATGGTGTGTATTGATTTCTGTTGTTGAAACAAGACAACTTCTGATGTTCATTCATGTTTATTTCATGCTATAACTACTAAAGAGGAAGAGAGGTTCACGTGCTGCTTGAACTGAGTCCTTATCACAATCAATCACGACACATTAAAGAGCCACTAAAAGCAATTTATTGTTTTAATTTCTTACAAAGTGACAAAATTTGAAAGCTGAGACTGTTTCATATGAAAATTAACCTGCTCTGTTTTTTATCTTGATGTGTTGTACATTTCCTCTTTTCCCCATGATGTATTTTTAACTGCTTGAGAACATCATGCGTGCCATGGCTTGCCACATATAACAACAGTAACTACAGGGGGGGTTGCAATGGGAAAATTGCAATGGTCTGACGTGTATCTCTAGCTTATGTTTACATAGAAAAACAAAGACATCCATTGACCATTGAATTGCAGATGGATTCCATCACATCCGAATACTCTGTTGATTCGTCTGTCAAGTGCTTAAATAGACAAAATGACCAAATTATTCATCCCTAATAACTAAACTCACACCTACGTCCCCTGAAAGACTGAAATGCTTCAAGTAGGAGGGATGAGATTGACAGGTTATTATCTAGTTAACATGATCTAACCACATAAAGAGACTCAAATAAGCTTGTTTTTTGTATTGTTTAGATGTATTTCCTTATGGAACATGTACCTGGAACACTTTGACACGACGGACGGTACTCAAAAGCAGCAGTATATTGAATTACATTATATTTCCTCCAGGCAGTAGTGCAGTGTTCAGAGCCATTTTGAAGAAGCACCGGAGTGCAAATTGCATTGAATGAGGAAGATGACGGAGGAAATGGACACAGCGAGCAATCAGTCCGCACATAACAGGCGGTTGGGTGCCGAACAGTCAGAAGATAAAGTCAAAGAGATGTATTACGCTACAAATCTGCCCTGACACAGGGAAGGTGTAAGTTCCTCTTGGTTAATGATGCACAAAATGGATTAAAAGGAAAAATGTCCTCTTTTTATCACTTCTCCCAGCATGAATGCAGGTTTAGCTTTAAAAGGTTTATTTCGAATCATCAGAGCCATTAACCACCAAACTGTCATGATGTTATGAATAGGGTGATATTTGTGCAGTCGTTCCCGTACGAAATTGGTGCCAGCAGCTTTAGGCAGCAGGATAGTTCTGTAATAGGGCAGAAGTTAACCTTGTTTAACCTTGTTCCCAAACTGGTTAACCTGTCATTGTGGTGCGACTGATGTGTGACTGATTTCACACTGGCGTTTTTCGTGGACATATTTTGTAATTTACAATAAAGCACCATAGTTATTTTTAATAGTTTATCTTGACTAAATAAAATAAAATACAAAAAGTGTAATTAAGGAGATGGTTTTACTTACATTCATTCATACTGACAAGTATCTTCCAAGACGGCATATAGAGTCCCACGGCTATTTATTTGAAGGGGATTAGTCAGTTTTGGATGACGTGAACAGGATAGGTTAAACATGCATAATCTGTTATTGTTGATGCTGCCTCGTGCATTAGTGTCTCTGTCATAATCAAACTCAATACTGAGGCTCATACCGGCCTCCTTTTTTTTCTTGTTAGTCCTGCCTTTTCTCATTATTTGTTTGTGCGCTTCAGGGTTTGAAGGTCAATCCAAACAAGAATACTGAATCAAAACCGTTTGCTTTCCGGGATGTGATATTGCATAACGGATTCCATCTGTTTAATAAGCACATCTCTCTCTGATTTATTGCCTGTGAATCCCAGGGTGTGCCAGATTCAGTTAGCCTGTTAAAAGTCTTTTTATTTAATGCTGCTCTGAGCAAAACGCTCCTCATTTCACACACTTTTAATTTTTCACTTTTCATTTCCCTGTGCTGGCGAGTTTTCCTTGTTTTTGTTTTGTTCAGGGAAAAAAAGTGATTGTTTTGAAATTATTGGCACATACGGAGCCCCACACATGGCATGCAGGAATAAATAGTAGGCTAAATCGTATGCACGATTTACTAATTCGTTCCCTCAATGTACTAAAACGTGCACACGATTGCTATTGCGTTCCCTTGATTTATTATTTTGTTCACTTGATTTATAAATTGTGCGCACAATTTACTAATTCGTTCCCTCGATTTGCTAAATTGAGGGAACGCAATAGTAAATCGAGGGAACACAATAGTAATCTTGTGCTCATTTTAGTACATTGAGGGAATGAATTAGTAAATTGTGCGCACAATTTATTTATTTTTTCTTGCATGTCATGTATGGGGTCCGCAGGCACTTGATTTCATGTGCCTTCATATATGTTGTGGTCTTGTTTAGATCTAGCCTACATTACTGTTAAAAAGCTTAGGTTAAGAAAGAATTTTATATCTTAATATTAATATTGTTAAATAATATTACAATTAAAAATGAACGTCCCTGATGGAGGGAACGGAGACGTTATGTCCCCATGCCACAACCTTGAACCGTTCGCTGTTGCCGGGACACGTTCATGGCTCCTCAGCGTAAAACCTAATGAGTGGATGCACCTGTCGTCCTATTTATACCCGTTGGCACGGGGAGTGGCTCAGGTATGTTAATCCACTAGCCAATTTTCATTGCCGTTTTCTCTTAAATTCAGAGATGATTGGCCTCCCAAGTGAGACCCCATATGTCGTTCGACATAACTCGTAGTGACCGACAGATAGGGAACTGTTTTCTATTGTAATATATTTTAAAATGTAATTTATTCCTGAGATGCAAAGCTGAATTTTCAGCAGCTATTACTTAAGTATTCAGTGTCACCTGATCCTTCCGAAATCATTCTAATTTCCTGCTTAAGAAACATTTTTTGCAAAAAAAAAAAATAGATAATTATTTTCTCAGGATTCTTTAAAAATAAAAAGTTAATTAAGTTAAGTTATAAAAAATGTTTAGAAGAACAGCTTTTATTTGAAATATAACGCTTTTGTTACATTTAAAAATTAATATCAGTTTAATGCGTCCTTGCTAAATAAATGTATTAATGAAAAAATAATCTTACTGACTCTAGACTAAATGAAAGTAGATTTTCTAGTGTAACTTATTAGCCAGTGGCACTGACATATTATTGAGAGGAATTAACCTGTGACAGGCTTCCTTTTCAGGAACTCGAGCTGCGTCGAAACGCTTTTGGGGAACGTCCCTGACGAGACCGACTCTGAATATCGTGTGCAATCTGTCAGCAAGCGCTCTGTGTGTGCATGTCAAAGTCTGTCCTGTTGGTCCTATTTATTGTTGTCTGTCCCTTAGCCATTAAAAGATCGCTAAAACAGCTCAATATGCCAAAACAAAAGCAAAAGACCTAACATATGAAGGGCGATTCCAAGCCACGTTATAGATTGTGTGTTCCTCCCTGCCCTCGCTACATTACGAATGGGGATACACACAGTTTGTGCGTGGCTTGCCTGGGATCGAAGCATGCTGAGTCGGCTCTCGAGGGGGCCGACTGCCCGCATTGTGAACGAATGCCAATGCGGACGCTTCGATCCTGCAGGGCTCTCTTCGAGAAGTGAGCCTTCGCAAGCGTTCATCGCGATGCCGGTTCCGCTTTCGCCGAGGCGAAGCCGCGCCGGCATTCGTTGGGTTCGCAGATCGATCTGCTGGAAGGTATGGAGACGGGCACGTCCTTATCTCCTACCGTTCCCACCAGATCTGCCTGATTCCGGGGTTTGGAAGCCCGAGCTTCGGCTCTTCCCCCCGAGCGTCGGGCTTGACGCTCTGCCTTTCTTTCTCCGAGGAGATTGACACGGAGGGCGTCGGCGAGCTTGTAGTTGCACAAACAAAGTTGCATAAGCACAGTATAAAACAAACAGTGTCATTACGGGCAGCGTTAGTGAGCAGCTATTTAATCTCCGACGGGATTAATATTGTTTGTGTGACTAAGCTATTCGCGCGCTGTCGAGGCAACGCGTGTATTACATCATTTTCAGTTTTGATGTGAATTTTTCCATACCCGACCGCGTGTCTGGTTATTTTAACTCCATTTAATAAGCAGGAGTTGGTTCTATCACTTCAATGTGTACTTTATCACAATCTAGACCGTGTTTACTTGTCTGATTGTTTGATTATTTTTAAATTCTGAGGAATATGACTCTGAGAAGTCAATATATCACTATATGTGTACTTTATCACAATCTAGACCATGTTTACTTGTCTGATTGTTTGATTTCACTAAATTCTGAGGAATTTGGATTGCATTAGATTCTGAGGAATCTAATGACTGTTATCTAACTTCGAGAAGTTCAATATATCACTTCAATGTGTATTGTATCACAATCCAGACCGTATTTACTTGTCTGATTGTTTGATTTCATTAAATTCTGAGGAATATAATGACAGATATTTGACTCATGAAGTTAGATGTACTGGAGGGACTGCTGGGCGGGGGCAGCCCCCTCCGCGTACAAACAGTCACGACTACAGAGGGCAGCCCCTACTGGGGTAGAGCGGTGTCCACCTCATTACACGGTGCCCGTCTCACCTCAGTGCCCTCGGGAGGTGGGTCTGCCAACCCTGCCGGAGTTTCAGGGTGCAGCGGCCTCCAGCGAGCACTACTCAGTTATTTCCGCCCGTGAGCGTAGCGGAGCTGGGATGCTCGCCTCCCCTTCGGGGGCCTCTTATTTCAGAGATCAGTCTCGAGAGACTGATTCCCGTAGTACATTAGCTAGCAGCGTGGAAACTACTGCCAATGTATCTCAATGGGTCCTGCGCACAGTGGAAAGACAATAGTCGGCCTCCTGACGGCTCTGGTTATGGAACAAGAAGTGAATACCCTATTAAGGAAGGAGGCCATCGAGGTGGTCCCTCCTCTAGACAGGGAATCCGGATTTTACAGCCGGTATTTCATAGTTCCAAAGAAGGATGGGGGGTTGCGTCCGATCTTAGACTTGCGTCTCCTGAACCGCTCAGTTATGTCACTGAAGTTCAAGATGCTCACTGTCAAACAGATTGTAGCTCAAATCAGATCCGAGGACTGGTTTGTCACAATAGATCTCAAGACGCATACTTCCATATCCATCCTTCCACAACACAGGAAGTTTCTGAGGTTCGCTTTTGGGGGCAAAGCCTACCAATACTGAGTACTTCCCTTTGGCCTCGCACTCTCACCCCGCACGTTCACGAAATGTGTAGATGCGGCTCTGGTATCCCTCCGTATGCAGGGCATCCGCATTCTGAACTATATCGACGATTGGTTGATTCTAGCTCAATCAGAGCAGATGGCGGTTCGACATCGAGATGTCGTCCTCGCACACATGGGGGAGCTGGGTTTGAGACTAAACGCCAAGAAGAGTGTACTTTCTCCAGTTCAGAGAACCACCTATCTAGGCGTAGTGTGGAATTCGACCACGATGCAGGCACGCTTGTCTCCTGCTCGGATCGAGTCGATCCTCACATCAGTCGAGAGAGTCAAAGAAGGCCAGTAACTCACTGTCAAACAATTTCAGAGATTGTTAGGGCTGATGGCAGCTGCGTCCAACGTGATACCTTTTGGCCTGCTGCACATGAGACCACTACAGTGGTGGCTCAAGTCCAAGGGCTTTTCCCCGAGGGGAAATCCACTTCGAGTTATCAAGGTCACGCGGCGGTGCCTTCGTGCCTTAGACATGTGGAGGAAACCTTGGTTCTTGAATCAGGGCCCGGTGCTGGGAGTTCCTTGTCGCCGTGTAACGCTAGCGACAGATGCGTCCCTCACCGGTCGGGGTGCGGTCATGAGTGGCCACCCTGCCCGCGGTCTGTGGAGTGGTCGCCATCTAACATGGCACATCAATTGCCTAGAGATACTAGCGGTCTATCGAGCATTGAAATATTTCCTCCCAGACCTGAGAGGTCACCATGTGTTGGTGCGCACCGACAACACATCAGTGGTCTCTTATATCAATCACCAGGGGGGTCTGTGTTCGCGCCCCTTGTACAAGCTGGCACACCAGATCCTTCTGTGGTCCCAGGGCAAACTCCTCTCGATCAGAGCAGTGTATATTCCTGGGAGATTGAATGTGGGAGCAGACATACTGTCGAGACAGGGGCCGAGGCCCGGGGAATGGATGCTTCACCCCGAGGTGGTGAAGCAGATATGGAGAGTATTTGGCACAGCCCAGGTGGACCTCTTTGCGACTCAGGAGACATCGCAATGTCCCCTCTGGTTCTCTCTAGTTCATCCAGCTCCTCTGGGACTGGACGCTATGGCACAGACCTGGCCGAGGCTTCGTCTGTACGCTTTTCCCCCTATTGCTCTGCTCCCGGGAGTTCTGGCGAGAGTACGCCAGGACGGGGCCCGTCTACTACTAGTAGCCCCGTTCTGGCCGGGCCGAGTATGGTTCTCAGATCTAGTCTCGCTCCTCGACGGCTCTCTGTGGGAGATACCGATCAGGACAGACCTACTCTCACAGGCGCAGGGCACGATAATTCACCCTCGCCCGGAGTTGTGGAAGCTGTGGGTGTGGCCCCTGAGGGGGCACAGCTGTTAGCAGCTGGTCTCTCAACCGAGGTTGTTGAGACCCTACTCCAATCCAGAGCTCCCTCTACGAGGAAACTGTACGCCCTGAAGTGGAAGCTCTTCACTTCATGGTGCAGAGACCGCCAGCTTGACCCAGCAGACTGCCCAGTTGGTACAGTTCTGGAGTTTTCACAAGCCAGGCTCTCTGCGGGGTTATCCCACTCCACCTTAAAGGTTTACGTGGCGGCCATAGCTGCTTTCCACGTCCCTTTCAATGGTCAGTCAGTGGGTAGACACCCCCTAGTTACACGTTTCCTCCGCGGTGCGCTGAGACTGAGACCTCCAGTACGATCCCGTGTTCCCCCCTGGGATTTGGTTGTGGTTCTAGAGGCTCTTTGTAAAGCTCCATTCAAGCCAATACAAGATATCTCAGATAGACATCTGACACTTAAAACTGCCCTGTTACTGGCAATCACCTCACTAAAGAGAGTTGGAGATCTTCAGGCCCTTTCGGTGGCCCCTACCTACTTAGACTTTGCCCCTGGTATGGCCAAAGCATTCTTATACCCTCGAGCGGGTTACGTTCCGAAGGTTCCCTCTGTTGCACCACAACCTATCGTA
Organism: Carassius carassius; assembly: GCF_963082965.1. Taxonomy (NCBI): domain Eukaryota; kingdom Metazoa; phylum Chordata; class Actinopteri; order Cypriniformes; family Cyprinidae; genus Carassius; species Carassius carassius. Next base: position 15,643,084 of record NC_081775.1, read on the forward strand.
CTGCAGGCCTTCTGTCCTCCTCCCTTTCGGGGACCAAACCAAGAGAAGCTAAACTGTATGTGTTGCATACGTCCACAGAGCTGCCCTGTGGAGAAAATCAGACCAATTGCTTGTTTGCTATGGTCCTTCTAACAAGGGTTCTCCTGCCACCAAGCAGACCCCTTAGTCGTTGGATAGTCGAGGCTATCAACGTCTCCTATGAGTCCTCTGGTCTTCCCCCTCCTTTGGGGGCCAAGGCTCACTCTACTCGGAGTATGGCGGCCTCCAAGGCCTTCTCAGCAGGTGTGTCCCTCTTGGACATCTGCAACGCTGCGGGGTGGTCCACGCCCTCCACATTTGTCCGATTTTACGATCTTGACATGCGAGCCACGCCGGGCTCTTCTGTTCTCTCGTCTTAGCTGTGCTCTTTTGACTACACACTAGGCAGGGATTTGGAAGTCTGGCAGCGTGGGCACATCGTTCCCCAAAAGCGTTTCGACGCAGCTCGAGTTCCTGAAAAGGAACGTCTCAAGGTTACATATGTAACCCTAGTTCCTTGAAGGAACGAGACGCTGCGTCGCAGAGCCATACTCCTGGCACCCCTGCCGGCGCTTGCTTCCCTACTCGAAGCTGAAGCCAGCTGCACGGCACGTGCTTTTATAGCTTCCTGGTCGTTACGTCACCCCGCCCGTGACGTCACGCCTTTCCGATGGATTGATTGCACACGATATTCAGAGTCGGTCTCGTCAGGGACGTTCCCCAAAAGCGTTTCGACGCAGCGTCTTGTTCCTTCAAGGAACTAGGGTTACATACGTAACCTTGAGACGTTTTCTTTTATCTTTGTTTGGTGAAATTGCTATTACTTGATATCATTTGCATTCAAATATTTTATGTTGTAGTTTGAACTTTTAGCCTAACTTTTTTTCCCAAAATCATTAATTAGCTGGATGTATTTGTCAGTGAGAGAGTCAAAACCATATTAGAAACCAAAATTTTCCATAAAATATTGAATTTCACATAAAATATGTTGATTTTGAAATAACAACTTTCTCCAGTCTGCCTAAAACATTTTACAAGCCGGCCCTCAAGGTTTTAATCTAATTAGATTGTCATGCAATTGTCATCACATCATAATTGTAATATGCCAGTTTTGACTGGGCAGCAAGAGGGAGGAAACTGGCACATGGGAGAAGCAGACATTAACACTGCTTTGGAAGCTCAGACATTGGTTCAGTGGAGAAGAACGTTTAGTAGGATTTTGTCCTTGGGATATTTTGTCTATTAATGGACATATGACTTTTGTGTTGGGTATCAGAGTTCTCTTGTGTGAAACTTTTGTCATTTGTTTACACATCCTCATGGCATTGTAAACAATATGCAATTTTCTTTTTTTCTGTGGAATATTTAATTAACAACTTTGGACTGTAGTCCTAGTCATTTAAATACATCAGGGAAATCAGTTTTTTTCCAATCATTCATTCATTATGGATTTTATTTTATTTAGATGTTTTTGTTTGTCAGTATTTACAGTGTTTGTTTTCCCTTCCAGAATAGTCTGTGGTTACATGCAAGAATTTAAAGGTCTCTGATCTTTTCTACACCTAAATGAAGAGCTCTCAACATGTCTCAGACAGCTTAACCTTCAGTCTGTTGATAGGACCCCACTGAGAACCCTCTCAAGCGTTCTCTCCTCTCTTCTGTTTTACGTGGCCATGCATATTAGCGCCGCTAGCATAACAGCACTCTGTCCTCTAGAGCTGCCTCTTAGGATCGAGCAGCGCCTCTCTTTCCTCAAGTGACTGGAGAGGATTGTGGCAGTGGTTCTTTGAGTTAAGTTGATAAGTGGCGTTGGACATATTTTTGGTAGTATCTTGCAAGACAGGTCTCTTTCTTGTGTTTTCTTGCATTTTTCTGAGTTATTTACATGGTTTTTTTTATTATTATTTGGTGACAGACTGAGTTTTTGGTATCTAGTGAGCAGCTCTCAGCAGTGTTTCCATCATAGTCACGACTGACTCTTAATCTCAGATTGCTCCGAGGGAAGTTTTCCTGCAATTAGCAAATAAACATTTTCTTAAAATGCATTTGCTAAATGCCTTATGGGGAGAATGAAAAGAGTTGCAGCACCCTCTTAATCTAGGAAACAGTGGATATTTTTTACCATGTGACCATTTTTTATTAATTTGTTCATTTTTATTAATTTATTTTTATTCATGTGACAATCTTTTTTTTATATAACTATAATTCTATAATTTATGTATTTGTATTTTTTGCTTAAATATAATTAGACTTCGTTTTACAATTTAATTTAAAACTGAAACTGCTTTCCTCCACTGGCCCAGTAATGCACAACACACCGAAATCTCCACAACACAACGGAAACAAGCCTCACTACACCAAAATTAGCATAACACAATAGAAACAAGCCACAACCAAATGCAATTAGCACAACACAACAAAAGCAAGTCACAAAACAACAGAAACAAGTCACAACACAACAGAAACAAGCCACAAAACAACAGAAACAAGTCACAACACAACAGAAACAAGCCACAAAACAACAGAAACAAGTCACAACACAACAGAAACAAGTCGCAACACAACAGAAACAAGCCACAAAACAACAGAAACAAGTCACAACACAACAGAAACAAGTCGCAACACAACAGAAACAAGCCACAAAACAACAGAAACAAGTCACAACACAACAGAAACAAGCCACAAAACAACAGAAACAAGCTACAACACAATTAGCACAACAGAAACAAGCTGCAACACAACGCAATTTGCACAACACAACGAAAACAAGTAACAACACAACAGAAACAAGCTACACACAACACAATTAGCACAACAGAAACAAGCTACAACACAACACAATTAGCACAACAGAAACAAGCTACAACACAATTAGCACAACAGAAGCAAGCTGCAACACAACGCAATTTGCACAACACAATGAAAACAAGCTGCAACACAACAAAGTTAGCAAAACAATGAAATTAGTCCTATGCGTTGTGGCTTGTTTCCATTGTGTTGTGGTGATTTTTTTGTGTTGTGCAAAAACTCTACATTAATAAAATAACTGTTTATAATTTAGGTAACTAAATTATGAGCAATTATCATATTCATGTTTTTCTTTCAGGTTAAGTAATTGTTTTCAGTTTGCAATGTCTTGTTTCTGTAGTAGCAGTTTTTTGTTGTGTTGCTGCTGTGCCAGAAATGCTAATTTTGACCTTTCGTAATCTCTTGCTTCAGGGGTATATTTAGTCTTGCGAAATTTCAAATAAGGGTGTTAAATCTTGATTGTTAACTTCATCTAGACCTTTGAAAAGGCCTGATTAGCTCCCCCCACCCTTTCCGTAATAGAACAACTGTGTGGCAAGGGAAATAAAATCCAGATTATATTTTATGATATACTGAATTTACTTTGACACGTTTTCAGTGGATCTCTTTCCAGAAGTGATATCCATTTTCAGTCTGTGAAGAAAGATGCATTTATCTTTTGTTTTATTGAATTGCTTCAGGCAATTCAATAGTACCATTTAAAAATTTGTGTTGCATATAAGATTTCAGACTTGGTAAAGTTTCTTTTTTCAGTTCAGACAGTTAAAGCAAATATGGATTATGTCTGACATATTTTATTTTACAATGTACTGTACAATATTGCCAGACTTCTGCTTACACAGACAGTTTAATTACTAGTGGGATTAAAGCTAATCAATACAGGGATACTGTTTTATTGTACGAAGGGTAAAATTGCAAAGTCTTTCTGTCATTCATCTGTCAGGGTTAAACCACCAAGACAATTTGCCGTCTTATTTTACTGAGCCAGAACTGTAGAGTTCCAGTAGTGATTTTACTAGTCTCTGATAACCAGGGGCTTGATTCACAAAGATCTACTTTAAGAAGTTAGTTAGAAAGTAGTTTGTAAGAATGTTAAATTCATGTCATGTTTAATCATCATTCTTTACATTACTGATAATTAGTGTCACTTCATATGTTTTCATACCCTAATATGTATTATATGTAATTAATTTAGTATTACCATGCTTAATATTTGAAACATCCCAACAAATTCAATAAACATCTCACCTTTGGGTATTTAAGACAAGTTGGAGGATATCCTAACTTTAGGAGGTTATCACAATGATTGGGCCCTATTTTAACAATCTAAATGCAAAGTGTAAAGCGCACGGCGCAGGTGCACTCAGGGAGTCTCCAAATCCACTTTTGCTATTTTAACGACGGCAAAAAGGTTGGTGCGCCTCATTTTTAGACCAGCACGCCCATGGGCGCACAAATGATCGCAAATGCATTTGCTAATTAAATGACGTGGCGCTGGACAGGAAAATGTGAACTGAAACTAGCAAACACATATGTATGATTACAACTTTGTGTCGAGCCATTTCCTCTCCAAAAGCTTTGAGAATACAGCAGCCTTTGACTTTGAGAATCCACTCATTATTAAATGATCTGCTGCTGTGACACATCTGTCAAACAGAGATATTAAAGTCACTGGCCCGAGTAGGGCCACCCACGACTCCTTTCACTTCTGTGTGACCCAACACATTAAAGAAAAGCCATTGTTTGCCAAGAACACGGTAGAAGACAATGTCGCACACAGAAGAGGATGATGGTTGATTCTGAATGACTGATGCACGATTTGTATTGGAAAGCGCCGTTCTCATTTAGTTCACGGCCTCTTTGAGTGACTTGATGAGGTTTAAAGCTCTAATTAGAAATTCATGAAGCATGGCTCCATCTCTTTGATCCACTCCCTCCCCCACACCCTCATTACCAACCCAGCAAAGTGGATGCAAACACACCATTAATATCATTTAGAGTCTATTTTAAGAGCCTGTGGAAGTGCAGAGTAAGCAAACGTGGGCTTAACCTTTCAGACAACTTTGTAAGGTAAGGTAGGATTTATTGGGACTCGGGAAGTAAATCAAAGCTGCCCCATCTTCCCTGAAAATTTTGATCTACATAAACAGTCAGGTTGACCTTTCCTTTTGGAAAACGGATTTATGGATTGGCTTTTAATACCTTACAGTGCTGGAGATGTGCATTGTAGTCAGTGGGCATACAATTCACAGGGTTTTGAATGCACAGTTGGGCATCTGAAAATGTATTTGCCATTTTTATACACATCAGCATTTAAGAAAATAAAATCTACTTTCATTATATTATAAATATAGTATTTTTTTAAAGGTTAGTTTAATCAATTAATATTAATATAATGTATGAAAATAATTCTGATAATTTTAATGATAAGTTTGACTCCTGAAGGTCAAACTCTTGGAATTGTCTTGCTTAAGTTATGCATAATAAAAAAGTATTATGTAATCTTTGTAATCTCCATTTTATTTACTTTGGGCAAGAGACAGAATGAGGACTGAAGTTTATAAATGTACGCACAATTTTCTTATAACTGAACAAATGTTTGTAAAGAGTTCATGGGGGTTATAAATCTGGAATCTCACTTATGCCACAAAGATTTTCATACACGATGTCTCAGGACCATTTGAGTGAACACTGATTTATATGTAGAGCATTAGAGACTGTGATATTTGAGATTTTTAGATTGTGGAACTGCAGTGATTGTCTCACACATCTTTTCTTTTGTGTAGTAGACACTTTATGGGCAATAGGAGAGAGAGCCCATAATCTGATTTTCTCTAATGGCTTTTCTTTTTCAAATGTACATAAATGGATTTTGTTTTGTAGTTAACTCGAGACTGACAAACTTTCAGGTTAGAAGTGTTTTTATAAGTATGTAATTTTCTTTCTTTTGCAGCCCTGCAGTTACAGTACATCAGTGCCCCTTCATGAACACCAAACCAAAAATATCTTCCTAACAACCAAAACACTACTATTGTTACAAACGTTAATGAGAAGAGGACTTTTGTGACAGCTGCAAACTTCTGCAGTCCGTGACTTTTTAAAAATAGTTATTCATAAAGTGTGAAAATTGATTCTGCCTCAAATCTCGCTTTGGGCTACATTTATGAAACAAGCAGAATGAATTCCTGTGGATATGACATGTAAAACCATCTTGCATAAATGATTGCATTCAAATTAGTTGGACAGTTTTCAAAAGAATGAATTTATGATTGATTTAAACAGAAATTAGTCAAGTGTTTTATGAATATGGCTAATTATTAATTTTATTTTTATTTTTTTACCTCAAAGAGGAACTGAAAAATATCATGACTGAGCATTATTAATATTATATATATTTTGTCTGTTTTATAAGCTTAACTTTCTAAATACTACATGTACTTTATGGTTGGTAACAACTTACAGGTTGTCAAATTCTAGCTGTTAATGTCCTGACTAATAATCTGTTTAAAATAATTTAATGTGATGTTCTTTATGAAAGTTATTATACAGTGGTACTGAGTAAATCTTGAAAGTCTGTATGGGGGATCACTGAGACTAAAATATGCTGAGAAAAAAAAAAATGCATCAATGGTCCAATTGAGTTTAAATATAGATGACTGCCTGAGTACAGTTGGGGTCGACTTTATTGGCATTTACTCATCCGGTCTTCAAAGTTTTTTTTTTTTTACTTTATTCAATTGATGAAATCCATTAAAAGTTCACAGCAGCTCGGGCAGGATTTCTTCCAGAGGCCTTTCTGCTTTATAGCACTGGCTTTGCATAGAATAATACTTCAAAGATCCTTTTCGGAGTGCCTTCTTCCTAAAAGCCATCCTTGTTTTTCAACAAAACTCTTCAATTTTTCAAGGACCTACTGCTTCCTGCCATTTCTAGGTCTCAACAATGCATCGTCTTTGGTCTTGGAGGTTCGGATATGCAGAAGGATTCACGTCTTACAATAAGAACCCATTTTGAAGACTTCAGACTACACTGTTCTTTCCAGAACTAATTGATTTTTCTTTGAGATAGTATAATACCTACTCAAATTCAGGCATTTTCATGTGCGAGTGCTGACAATGGTGCTTTCTATTGTCATTCGACTTACACATACAGCTGTTGATGCTGTTTTGTGTATATCACAATTGCATTTTGGTGATCATACATCACTTCACTTCAATTCATCCACTCATAAAAGATTTTTACTAATGATGGGGAACATGTCTATAACCCCTCGAAGCTCAAGGATGCTTCTTTGAGTGAACAGTGGAGTTTATAACCACTTTTTTATTATTATCTTTTTTGAAGCTGTCCAGTTGCAATTGATAGATGTATTGATCATGTTCCCAGGAAAACTTCAAGGTTACATCGGATCACCGGAGAGATTTGATTTAGTCTGTATGTACAATTCTGTGTGGCTACCAAGGTCAAGAGCCCCACCATTTATCTAGAATCAGTGGATTTCTGTTTCAACTTTGATACTGTAATCATAAGAGGTGTAACGATCCATCGATATGGATCAATACATTGATTAAATGTCTAACAAAATTATGTATCGATGCCGCACATAAAATATCGATATCTGTAGTATAAATAGCCACCTTATTTTGACACCGTCAATGTCTGTCTATATGCATTACTGCCAACTTGTGAATTCTCAATCAAACTCTCATGTTGGGATGATAAGACTGCCTGAAGGGCGAGTGTAAAAGACACTAGGGATAGTTGACGGAATTGTCGAGCGCTTGTGACACACATCCAAAGCGTACACATACCGACCGCCGCATCAACAGAGCCCTAATACCTAATTGAGCTCTCTTCTGTTTTTTGTGTGCATGGATAAACAAATAGACCAAATTACATCAACTTGTGCGCCTTGGCAAATATCCTAATAAACACAGTCAGGTAGGCTTATGTCTTAACTTAAACAGTTGAGAAAGAAAAGAGAAAGCAGACTAACAGAAAATATCTGACAGATTTTGACTGAACAACTTTTATAAAGATTGATCTACAACCCGAATTCCGGAAAAGTTGGGACGTTTTTTTAAATTTTAATAAAATGAAAACTAAAAGACTTTCTAATCACATGAGCCAATATTTTATTCACAATAGAACATAGATAACATAGCAAATGTTTAAACTGAGAAAGTTTACAATTTTATGCACAAAATGAGCTCATTTCAATTTTGATTTCTGCTACAGGTCTCAAAATAGTTGGGACGGGGCATGTTTACCATGGTGTAGCATCTCCTTTTCTTTTCAAAACAGTTTGAAGACGTCTGGGCATTGAGGCTATGAGTTGCTGGAGTTTTGCTGTTGGAATTTGGTCCCATTCTTGCCTTATATAGATTTCCAGCTGCTGAAGAGTTCGTGGTCGTCTTTGACGTATTTTTCGTTTAATGATGCGCCAAATGTTCTCTATAGGTGAAAGATCTGGACTGCAGGCAGGCCAGGTTAGCACCCGGACTCTTCTACGACAAAGCCATGCTGTTGTTATAGCTGCAGTATGTGGTTTTGAATTGTCCTGCTGAAATAAACAAGGCCTTCCCTGAAATAGACGTTGTTTGGAGGGAAGCATATGTTGCTCTAAAACCTTTATATACCTTTCAGCATTCACAGAGCCTTCCAAAACATGCAAGCTGCCCATACCGTATGCACTTATGCACCCCCATACCATCAGAGATGCTGGCTTTTGAACTGAACGCTGATAACATGCTGGAAGGTCTCCCTCCTCTTTAGCCCGGAGGACACGGCGTCCGTGATTTCCAACAAGAATGTCAAATTTGGACTCGTCTGACCATAAAACACTATTCCACTTTGAAATAGTCCATTTTAAATGAGCCTTGGCCCACAGGACAAGACGGCGCTTCTGGACCATGTTCACATATGGCTTCCTTTTTGCATGATAGAGCTTTAGTTGGCATCTGCTGATGGCACGGCGGATTGTGTTTACCGACAGTGGTTTCTGAAAGTATTCCTGGGCCCATTTAGTAATGTCATTGACACAATCATGCCGATGAGTGATGCAGTGTCGTCTGAGAGCCCGAAGACCACGGGCATCCAATAAAGGTCTCCGGCCTTGTCCCTTACGCACAGATATTTCTCCAGTTTCTCTGAATCTTTTGATGATGTTATGCACTGTAGATGATGAGATTTGCAAAGCCTTTGCAATTTGATGTTGAGGAACATTGTTTTTAAAGTTTTCCACAATTTTTTTACGCAGTCTTTCACAGATTGGAGAGCCTCTGCCCATCTTTACTTCTGAGAGACTCTGCTTCTCTAAGACAAAGCTTTTATAGCTAATCATGTTACAGACCTGATATCAATTAACTTAATCACTAGATGTTCTCCCAGCTGAATCTTTTCAAAACTGCTTGCTTTTTTAGCCATTTGTTTCCCCCGTGCCAACTTTTTTGAGATCTGTAGCAGGCATTCAATTTTAAATGAGCTAATTAAGTGGATAAAAGTGTAAAATTTCTCAGTTTAAACATTTGCTACGTTATCTATGTTCTATTGTGAATAAAATATTGGCTCATGTGATTTGAAATTCCTTTAGTTTTCATTTTATTAAAATTTAAAAAACGTCCCAACTTTTCCGGAATTCGGGTTGTATATATAATCTATACAGTGAAGACTATGTAATGTTATTTTACATTTGATTATTATATTTCTGTACCTGAAAATGTATTTTAGATCTGCCTGAAAAACCTGAAAAGCACTGTTTATTTAATTTGTGTCTTTCTTATATTGTAGGCTAAATATTTTCTGCTATTGCTTGTAATTAGGTTATCTGTAGAAAATGTTTTTAGCACTGAGCCTATAGTAGCAGCCAAACTCAAATGAAGTTTTATTTTTGTATTATTTTGTTTTCTACATTAATGTATATTTTTCCTACAAGAGTACCTCATTTGTGTTTATTTCCTAATGAGGATTTACATTATTTTACACATTGCATATTTTAGCATAGAAACCTGAAAGACCCCCCTTCCCCCATTTATTTATCTTTCTTTATTGTTTAAAAAAAAAAAGTGTAGGCCTATTTTTTGTTGTGAATGGCCCAATTTAGGAACAGGATGTGAAAAGTTAAGATAAATGTTCATGTTATATGTTTTGGGTGCATTTGTGGTTAATAAAAATGTAGATGGTTGTTTAAAATAGGTATATAATATAACAATATTGATATATCGATTGATATTCTCCTGTAGAGAATCGTATTGGAATCATTTCGTATAATTTTTTTGAAGTATCGGAAAACATTATATCGCTGGGTATGAGAATCTATATCGTATCGTATCATGACAAACCATCCGTTTTATAACCCTAGTAATTATGAGGTCATTCACACTGAACTTTATTTGTTTGTACGTGTCAGTCATTACAAACAGATTAAATGAAAGGGACATAATTAATCTTGACTATAGTTGTCAAGATTAATTATGTCCCTTTCATTTAATCTCTTTGTAATGGCTTAGATCTTTATTCTAAAGATCTAAGCCTCAATTATGTATTTTCTAAATTTATGCATAATCAAAACGCAGTTAAATCAAATTTAATTTAATTTAATTTTAGGTGTTAATGACAAGTCTAACATATTCCCAGCATGTAGAAGAAATTACAGAGGGTACCTTTAAACTACTCAGAAGACCCTTGGCTTTGAAACACTGTGATTCATTCAGCACATTACAGAGTGAGTCTTGAGTTATAGTTTGTTCAGTGTATATTACTGTGTGTATAGCCAGCAGTGTCAGTGCAGGGCTCTGTGAAATCAATCCAGTGACTTGAAAATTCACTTAGAAAGAAAAATAAGCAGCCATTAAGGTTGAATCCCTCTGAACTGAATATGTTAAGAACTCACACAGTCACACATTAAGTTCAGATAACAGTAGGACTCTCACAGCCACACATTAAGTTCAGATAACAGTAGGACTCTCACAGCCACACATTAAGTTCAGATAACACCAGGATATCTGTTGTAAATATTATCTCATTTTTTCCTCAGACACAATCTTTTTGACTATCAAATACACATACATGTCAGAATGCCCAATTTAAAGCAATGGATCCGGTTAGATAATTTTTTCATCTGGCTCAGAGTAGCCATGAGAGCATGTTGCTTCTGATCTGGTGCTTGTGTTCACATTGAGACACCTTTACCTGAGAGCCATCACAGAGTCAGGTGAAGCAGTGTGATCAAACGCCTCAGTAGAAGATCTGAACACAACTGCTGGGAGGAAGTTTTCTGTGCAAATGTCTCTGGGAAGGTAAATGTTGAGTCTTGTGTTTTACACCAGTATTATATGAGGAGAGAGACAGTGTGTTAGGAATTTGTCATATTTAACCTTTTTGGAGGATATTACAGTTTGCAGATGGTGGCATTTGGAATCATTAAATCCAAAAGTACTGGGGAAAATGACATTTTCCTCTTTGATTTTTCATATGCCGCAGGGTAGCTGCTAGAGTTAATTTAGTGTGAATAAGTATAATTGCAAAAAAAAAATCACAGCTGGCATTGTTAATGCTCATCACACTGACAGATGTACGTTCCATGACACACTTAATGTTTTTTTAAATACAACATATAATGTATTAATGTACTGTTTATGTAATATTTACAACCATAACATTGATGTTGAGTTTGACTGAATATATCAATCAGCATGTGTCAAAAGAAGGGTGGAAATGACACCATCCTTAATAGATTTTCCACAATGTTGCATTTACTTAGATTTTTCTAGTCATTGGTTGCATAGAGACTGAAGCATCAGCTTAATGTATGCAACAACAGTATGCTAATTCTCGCTCTCTCGCTCTGTTCATGTCCCCCCCCCTTCATTAGCAGAGCATTATTTATGGCGTGTGTTACAGTATTCAAGAGCTTTACAGTTTGACTCTGCATGAATGCAGTGATGCAGATACATCAACAGGCTTTGCCTTTTGAAACATTACTACTGAAAATGTAAAGGTATTTTAAATATTCCAAATGAAAAATAATCATTAAATTTTTTTATTTATTTTTTTTATTTAATGTTTTATACTACTAATAAAATGAAAATAATTGTATAGTTTTTTTTTTTGCACTGCAACAATAAAGTAAATAAAATGTTCAAAAATAAGAATTAGATCTTTGGTAAACATTCTTATTACTGTAGCTCATATTAGAGGATGTGTCAAGAATTTACTTTTTTTGCCTGGTGGACCATAAAACGATTAAAAATGTATATATGTATATATATATATATATATATATATATATATATATATATATATATATATATATATATATATATATATATATATATATATATATATATATATATATATATATATATATAAAACTATAGTAGTATAACTTTTGTACTTTCATATTTAGAGACATTCTTTTTCTCACATAACAACCCTGGTACTCAAAATTGAAGCCAAATATAATTTATTTAAAAAATAAAAGAATGAAACATAAATGATTAAGAGTGCATCTGGAATCATGACTGTTGCCTGTTCAGCTCGTGCTCATGGAAGAAAAGATATTCAGGCAGAAGTGGATGTAACAGAACACGGTTTCTATCCCACAGCACAGTTTGAGTCATTTTATCAATAAACCCTAATCATGAATTATGTTTCCCAGTGTATGACAGAAAGAAAGTGTGATACTGCTTTGTCTGCATAATGGAAAGCAAACTCAATTATTGAATTCATCATGAGGGCCTAGACGTCAGCCCTTTGTTTTAGCACAGGCGGCCACAGCAGTGATTAGCATATAAATACTGAGAGGGAATGAGTGTCTCGTGTTTTCATTTCAGTCTTCATGTGTTAAGTCACATATGATATGAGCTCAGATCAGTGCCTTTGCTTTAACACCAAGAAAATTCCTTCACAATTGTCTGCTGATGTGTCTCACTGTCTCTGTCCTCCAACAAATATACCAAACAGATATGCAGGTTGAATAGATTTGATTTATTATAAATATAATAGAAAAGTATACTTGAGATCATGTTCCAGTATTGAACCCTGAAAACAAAAACACATTTGTTTTTTTTCCTCTTTAATATCAGTTTTATTCGTCTTATATCAAAGCAGTTCTTTTACAAAACTCAGAAAAGACTTTTGTTTCAGTTTTTCATTTGCCTTTTTAGCATAAATTTGTTGTTGTTTTTGTTGTTGTTATTTTTATTGTTACTGTTTATGCAAGCAGGTTGATATTTTATTGGGTAATTTAATGCTGGGTCTCATATTTCATATATTTTTTATCTTGGTATGATATCTTTTTTTGTGTGTTAAGTGCTTTATTATTTCATTGCTGTTCCGCATCTTTATATTAAAATCATCCATTCACTTTTATAAACTCACTCTGGTCTTATTCTGGAAGTCTGATCCTCTAGAGTCTTACAATAGCGTCCCATAACTCACATTTTGTTTGTTTTTGTGAAGTGTTGAAGATCTGACATTTGGAGCATACCAAGTTTAAAATAGTCCCGAAAATATTATTATTATTATTATTATTATTATTATTATTATTATATTTATTATTATTATTTATTAAGGAGGAAAATGTATATCAATATCAGGAAGTCAAACTAAATATTATATATAATTTTTTGACTATATATATAAATGCCATAAATTAAAAAAAAGAATTCGTTTCTGCCCAAATCAGTATTGTATCTAGTCGGTATTGAAAAGTAAATGTTTTATTTAATAGTTATAAGGGCATGTTTTCTCCCTTTTTTGATTGTGATCCGCATCTCGTCAGTAAACCGGTTCTGTGATTAATAGTACCGGTAAATCTCCATCACGGGCTTTCAAATGGAGCGACATTTATTACACCATAGATGCCATAGATGACTGACAAGCTATGCTATATTGTGTTCATTAGATGAATTGCATTCGATTATGAACACCATATTGCGTAGCTTGTCAGTGTTTTTATTAATAAGATTTTTGTTTTTGTTAGTGCACTAGTCTATTAAATGAATGTAACATGGCAAAGATGAATGCACTTTTGGAAGTTGAATGTAAGGGAAATGTCATGTTTCATATATATATATATATATATATATATATATATATATATATATATATATATATATATATATATATATAAACACTATCATGCTGATGTAATAACCAAAAACAGTCCCTGGTGGCATTTCTGGAATTACTGTTATTATTTATGTCTCTCACTTTTACTCCATATTGATTAAGGTCTTGGCTGATTCTTGACTTTAAAGCGAAAGTCTTAAGTGGTGCTAGTTATTTAAAAAGCCTCAATACAATTATGGAATTGAATTATTATTTTATATATGTTATTTTATTACCACTCTGTAATTTTTTTTTGAAAACAAGCAGCTTTTTCATTGCAGCAGAAGAACCAGAAATATTTTATCATATAGTTGTGCAAGCTACCTCATCATACTGATAAGGAAACAAACTTTGTCAATACTATGAAAAAGATAAAGACACGAAATGAGGACAGATTTCTTCAGAATGTATAGGAGATGATTATGATATAATTAAACCCCCCTCTGGGCACACAAGCAATGAACAACAAGCATCTTATATGAACAGTCATTTCACTTCCCACAATGCAGCGCTGTGTTGCTATTTTAAGACTGACTTCAGTGTGAGACAATCACTTGAGAATAATGACTCGAGAATCAATGCTTGACAGTGGACCTTAGGATTCCAGTTCATCTAAATTATAAGAGTTTACTCGATGGTAAATACTGTTATCAATTAAGTGAAGTGTTTGGCCTGTTGCCCTGATTGTTTAAAGAAGCAGTTTAAGTGTACACTGAACTGCCGGAGGCTAAGACTAATGTGGAAAGTGCTTATTTATCATGCGAGACGTGAAGATAGAGTTTGTGTCACTTATATAAGGTTATTATCTGCTCTCTTTAGCTAGTATTAGCTAGCATAAATGTAAACAATTACTAAAACTCTCAAATTTTAGTAAACTATAGAGTAAATAAAAGCCAAAAGCAGTATTTTCCTGGAACCAACAAATGGTTTATCAGATCCCTCACCATTCAGAGTTATTTGGCCCATCTCCACCTCAAAACTTGCCTTTGTTTCCAGTCACACTGCTTATTACAACGTCCTACTTACATCAGTTAAAGGGACATTTCTGTCTGCAGTGCTAAATAAACAAGTATACATTTGCTTGACAAGTTCAGTCAAACATTTAAACTTAGTTTCCATACATGTTGGTGTAATAATTGTCCAGAATTTGAGTTAAAAGTCAAGAGTGACTGTGCCAGGCATTGGCGGGATCAGAGCTTCATGCCAAGAGAGATTTATGTCAAGCAGAACATCCTGGAAGACTCTTGTTAGACACACAGCAATCCAATTGTTGTGGTATTGACTGAACAACATTGTTCACACTGAAAATCACTTTCAGCACAAATGGGGTTTACTTGAAACTGTTTTAAGGGCAGAAGGTACTGCTTTAGCAATATAAAAAACAAAACTTTTTGCCCCAAGAACAGGCAAGGATCAACATAAATGATTTTTTGTTTTCTTCTGGGACAGTCAGGTCAGTAGTTCAACTTTTGCTTATCATGCCTATGCTTTCACGTTTTATTTTTAAGACACCTATATTTTTCTGTAAAAAATCATTTTTTTTCTCATTTGAGTACTCTCTAAAATGTACAACTTTTTTACTTTACTATGAAATTTTCTGTGTAAATGCATAAACACAATTTTCAGTCAATATCATTTTCACCCCCTTCCTACTCACTATCACAAGATTTATTTCGATCAGATAACTGTGTAAAAATGACAGACCTAAGTGGAACTGAATGCTCTGTCTCTGAGAGAGTGAAATATTTTCATTTGTGTCACTGCTGTCATTGCTATTTAGATGACACTCAATAGTATCTTTATCCTCCATTCTGTCTCCACAAATGCAATCTCAAAGAGGATCTCAGCATGACTCTCTGACATATCAAACTGGCTGCCTACTCGTCACCTCAAGCATAATCTTGACGAGACTGAGCTCCTTTTCCTACCTCACCAAATATCTCAATGTCCTGGTTGAAGGACACATAGATGCTGCCTCCAGGTGTGCAAAAACGCTTGATGTCATTCTAGATGACCTTTGAAAATGAAGCCTGCCAAGCTATAAGTACTACAAAGACTTCTGGAAACTCTTTTTAGTGATGACTTAAACAAATCAGTGAATTCTTGTTTGATTTAGTTCATTCCAGACTAGTCCCTTATAATGTTTTTTTTGGGGTTTTTTTGTTTTTTTGGGGGGGGGGGGTCACATTTACCTTAATGAGCATTTTAGAAAAATAGTGCTGTTTTTAAATGCTATTTTCTAAACACAAATCGTAAATATTATTCTAAATTATACATTGCAATTATGATCCATTATTAATTTACTATCCATTATTAATTTACATGAAGTTCAGCTATTTTATTTTATTTTATTAATCCAGGGATTCTAGCTCAGTTTTGTGTTAATCTACAGGTTTCCTCACCATTGTGTGCATTAAAAAGAGGCAATGCGCGATAAAAGCAAAAATAGTAGTCAGTATGAAATATTTCATTTCGTATTGTGTAATTTTAATAATTTGCACTATGTGCACAGTTATAACTGCACAGGTAAGATTTTTGTGACACAAAACCAGTTATAAAGCCATTTAGTAGTGATGGGAAGTTCGGATCATTTTACCGAATCACACTTTTGAGTCTCGTTCAGCAAAATGAATGAATCTTTTTTCGAGTCATTTTGTTAATTTCGTTCATTTTAGCAAAATGTATTTTAAAATGTTACGTGTTACTTCCCCAACACATCTAGTACTTACGCAAACGTTGATCACACTACAAACAATACAAAACTAAAATGCTATAAAGATACAGAAAAGATTAATTCATTTTTTACCTGGCTCTTCACTCTGTGTTTAGCTCACCTCATCTCTTGTCTGAAAAGTCTTCAGGTTCAAGTCGTTCCTTAATCACGTGACAGACCCATACGCTATACCAATGCAGTCTGAGCCGGAAAGAGAATTGATAAGTTCATCTAATGAGTCTTTCGAGTCGAGTCATTCCTTAATCACGTGACAGATACGCTATTTCTGACATTTCTGTCACTGTGTTTTTGTTTTCTTCAGGATCTGTGGTGTGTTATTATTTTATAAATAAATAAAGCCCTTTTATAAATAAAATATTGATGAATTTGTCTTTTTGACTGTCTATCAGTAAATAAACACTAGGCTATATAATAATATAATAATACAAGCCTACGGTACAAAGTATTTATAGCCTAGTTTCTTCATTTTTAATCCAATTTTGCGTTTGCTGGTATAATAATTGCTTTTCCTAGGCAAACTTGACATTTTGGTCTAATATATGTACAAGAGGATAGCTCAAAAAGGACATAATGGCATAAATTAAAAGCACATAACATTTTCAATCCTAAACAAGTAACACTACAGTTCTATAGACGGTTTCAACGGCCACAACATAAACAAACGTTACTGCGCATGCGCGCTTTTTTGGACCTAACTTAACTTCCGGTAGACTTCCAAATAGAATCAATAACAACAGCCAAGTCCCTATAGAGTAGATAATTTTTGATAACAAACAAAATATGTTTGCCGCGTGGATCAGGCGGACTTAATGAAAATGCAAATTCATTCTTTGGCAGCAGGAGATGTTTTAAAGCATAGACATAAAGCGCGAGAAATAGAGGTTTCCCCAGTAACAGTTGTAAACATAGCAGAGCTGGTACGCTCACACGCTGCTTTATCAGGCATATAACACGCAAGTCTTCCTTCAGAAATACAGCGAAATAAAAACACCTGTGCCTCGTTTTGATATTTAAACATATAAATGTAAGGAATTATTATTATTAAACGTGCAGTATGTAACGTTAATCATGTTTATTCAGCGAAACCTTTTTGAAAATCGATCAGTATTAAAATTGTGGCGAGTCTCCAAAAATAAATAAATGTATGGGAAACACATCCCGCAGCACAACCACCTGACCCCAACTTCAGTCTACTCATCACCTTGACTTTAACTGCATTTGTAGAAGGCACTGCAGCCAGACCGATATAAACAACACAGACCGGAAGTTTACTTAGGTCCAGGCGCGTGCGCCCGACGAAACCGTCTATAGACTAATCTGAAGGATGAACTCAAAAGACATAAATCATACCAACAAGGTCATTTTTGAAGAATAAAATCCACTGTAAAAAAAAACGATAAAAATCTCTTCTTTATCAAATTGTTTACGTCATCATATGGACAAAATTTAAAGCATAACCAATAATCATAATAAAAATGAATAATTAGTACTATGCACTGATTTGTAAGGAAGGTTGTAAATTAACTAATTACTCTAGTCAATGTTGTCATGTCACGTGACAAAAGAACGAACAACCCGAAGACCCGAAAGATGAACTAATCTATTCTCTTACCGGCTCAATACCGCATTGGTTTAACGTATGGGTATGTCACCTGATTAAGGAACGAGTCAAAAACCTGATAGACCCGAACTATGAACTAATCAATTCTCTTTCCAGCTCAAGACTGCATTGACTGACACAGGTGAATTACTACTAGCAGAACAGGACCTATAGAATGTTGCGCATGCGCGCTCTGAACGAATCACTCCCCTAAACGACTCGTTCTTCTCGAGTCACATTAAAGATTAATTCAAAATGAATGAATCGTTCAAGAACGACACATCACTACCATTTAGCACACCTACTTGTTGGAAACAGTACAGTGTTGTTACATCTGCTGCCAACACATAGGCTACTTACTGTACTACCAACACTAGTATAATTCACTTATGGTTCTTACCCAAAAGTTTTCACTGCTGCTCATTGGTGGAATGGATTCTTAGTAATGTTTATGGTTTTGAAAAGACCTTGATTATACGAAGCCAGGTGTTAAAAGATGAGCACATTAAATCCTTAAAGCCTGTTTTGTCTGGCAAAGTATGATTACACAGAAGCACAGAAAGCTTTCACTGTGACTGGTAAGCCACTATCTTTTATCCATTCGAGTGTCAAATCAATTTAAAGTTTCTAAACTGGAGGAGGAACAAAATGATGTGTCGAGGTGTCAAAACAGAGTAATGGGAAGCTGGTGTATACCGGGCTTGCAGACGTGGGTGGCTAGAATCTTTTGTGTGCTAAAGACGGTCAACCTGGAATGTAATTCAATGTGTTCATGCACATGCACTTGAAAAAGGAGCTGGAGCGAGACTAAAGACAGATGTTTTATCCTTTAGGATGAATTAGCAATTTACATTCAAGAAAAAAAAAGACGCTGCTAAAAACAAAAATGTTTTAATTAAAAGATCGGATGAGCTGAATGTCATTGTACTTGGTGCAGGAAAAAAAAACAAATATGGGTTATTTATAAAAAATTTACATCCCAAAGTGTTTTCTACAGTGAAGAAAAATTAACTATGAAAACGAATGAAAAGTCATGAAACCGGTATTGTATTGCATTTAATGTTTTAATTTTTTTTTTTTAATGAGCAGCAAAAAGTGAAAATGCCAAATGTCAAAACATAACAAATAGTAATGTTTCAAGATTCTTCATTGGCATTGATGGTTTTATGATACATGCATGGAACCTTTCTATTCCACTTAAAATTCTTTATAGTGAAAAGGGATCTTTGATGTTCTTCAGACTAAGAAAAAGTGGTTCTTTTAAGAACTATTCACTGAAAGGTTCTTTGGGGAACTGAAAAACAGTTATTCTATGGCATTACTGTGACAAACCCCTTTTGGAAACTTTATTTTTAAGAGTCTGCAAGAATAACATTACCCCTAAAGCGTTTTGAGAGTGGAAAGATTTTATATAGCAATCCTTGTGACTCTGTGGGACTCCACTCACTGTGTACTACTGCTGTTAAAGTTAAAAGTTGCAATTAAGAGTCTGTGTAATTGTGCAATTGAAGTGAAGCAAATGATCGCTCCAGGTGTTTTTGAACTCAGTGCACATGAACACAACAATGTGCTTAATCAGTGCTGTCTCTTTCTTTTTGTTATGAGCAGCCAGAAGAATTTAGTTATGTGACATGTCTGGAATAGGTCAATACTTTTGCATTAACAATGTCTTTGTGCCTTTAGGCTCTCAATGTGTCCATTCATGCCTCCAGCAAAGCTTATTAACAGCATGCACCCTGAGACTCCGACAGCATTCAAGAGCTATCAGAGATTTCAAATGAATCTTTTTTTAGGTTTCATCTCTCTGATGTGTTTTGCACTGAACTGTGGTTTGATATATGTATATATTTTTTTAAATTTCCATATGGATTATAAATAAATATCTCTATAGGAACAGCTGGTGTGAAAGGAAAAATAGTTGCTATAAGAGGTCATAATAGTATTTTTGTTATGCCTGTAGGTGGTTAATTAAGACCACAATCTTGCAAAGTTCATTTCGCAGTTTGTTTCTAATGATTATAGTTCTTTTAAAAGTGATAAACCATTTTTTGGAGCACAAACACCAGACGGTGACTTGATTATTCTCTTTGAAAAGACCCTTTGATGTCATTTTTAGTGTGTCAAGGGCTTTCCATATAGTGATGTCAGAGTTGAACTCTTAAGCTGATGTTGAGCTGTTCAGCTCAGGTTTGATGATTTTTGATTGCAGTCATGTTTACCTGCACCAGGCGTCCTCCCACCCTTTGATTTGCACACTTTTCAATCACGTTCCTATGATTCCTTTGGGGAATTACACAGCTCCCCTGTGGTTAGGAGACAGTCAACTATATTACTCATCTCTCCTCAATTAAGACTTGGAGATGCTGCTCTTGATGAGACATTTTGACTCCAAAAGAATTCATTACAGCTCCTTTGACATGAGCGCAGTGATCTCTTGTCTCCCTGAGGGGGCGTCTGCGCTGCTGGAGAAGCGTGTGTTCTCTCGCAGTCATCAGAGACTCGGCATCATATCGCTGAAATCAGGGCTCAGAAATGCGATGGGGGGGATTGTTGAAGCCTAAATGCCTCAGCTAGGTCAATGCAAGGGAATTTCACAAAGTAAAACAGTGTAGCAGGATTGAGTCTTGAATTTCTACAAAAATAAATCAGTACAAAATTGTACATTACTACTAATTAATTTTCTATTTTCTATTTAGACATATTTTTAAATGTAATTTATTTCTGTGATGGCAGATGATCATTAAATAATTATGCTGAATAGAAAATCCAAGAGAATATCTTGCAATATTATTAGAAATTACTTTACTTTCAGATTTAAATCTGGTAATGGATATTTAGTGAATAAAAAAAAAATTGCCGCATAGTGCTATGAAATCAGTGCATCTGCCATCTTGATTTTATCCATGTTTTAAGTTAGTATAGCTCAGCACCAAGGTCTTGGGTTTGTAAAGCACATGATTAAAGTACCTTAAATGCACTCTTAATCATTTTATATAAGAACATCTGCCAAATGAATAAGTTTTATGTAGCTAAAATATGTATTTTGTCATATTTTGCCATTACAAATATCTTTGCAGTCTGTGCATTTATCTAAAAGCATGTGGTAAAAGACATTTAATCTGAATTAATTAAATGTATGAGCCTCTCTCCATCACTCAGACCAGTATTTCACCTTAAGTAAACTTAAGTAAACATTACCTAATAAGAAATATACTTTGTCAAGGTCTCTTGTTTTAGCTAATGGTGGCATTTGTTCAAACCCCATTTGAACACAAAAGGGGAGAAATGCTGAATGCACTGGCCACTCTTTTCAAAGCATTACAATGAATGGGGACTGAGGCTTTAAGCTATAAACAGTGCACAAAAGGACCACAGAAGTATCATAAATGTGTTCCATATAGGACTAGTATGCTACGGACTGTATGTTAATCTAATTTATAAAGGGAAGCAAATACTTTAATAGACACATAGTATGAATATTACATTAAATAGTTATATTAACTTTGGTTGTGTCTGTGATAATGCTGATCTCAGTGAATAAGGGCTCAAGTTTCAGTCTGTTCCTATATTGGTATCTAAGCACACGAGTCACATGAACCAATTTTTATGGTGCTTCTGCAGCTTGAAAGCTCCGGTAATAATAGGGACTGATTGTATGGAAAAGTATGGCCAGTGCAATTCATTAAAGCTTTTCCTTTTGTGTTCAGATAGAAAGTCATGCAGGTTCGGAACAACATGATGTAAGCTGAGGTAAGTAAATGATAACAGTATTCCAATTTTGGGGGGAAACTTACCCTTTAAGATCTCCCATCACAGCATGGGCTTAGTTTCTTGTGTTGGATGATAAGGCTACTGTATTTCTTATGTCTTAGTTTGCTGTGATCTTGGACTGATCCTGACAGTTGCCCTTTGCGTCTCTCCTGCAGCTTTCTGACCCTCAGCTTTGTGTCAGCTTCAAAGAGCACACAGACTTCAAACTAGTGACAAGGTTTATTTCTTATATCTTGACATCTTAAATAACCTCCAATGTGTTGCTGATTGGGTGATTTCCAGAAATGCTCCTGGGGCTCGCTCAGGAAGTCCCCTGAGATCGCTGCTCAACAGGCAAGACTAGATACAGGCTTTGTGGGATATACTGCAGGTGGCATTCCTGCTGCCAAAAAACTCAATTTCCTTAACAAGCTACCATTAGACACACCATTACTGGTTATCAACAGCTTGTAAAATCTGCAGAGTTCAAAAGGACTCTTCTATGCTTTTCACCATCCATCTTTAATTAAGCGACATAATCCTTTAGTTATTGTTTTTCGGTGTGTTCACCCACTCATATTGATGTGGATTTCATTTAAGATGCTTATCAAAAATGAAAGCCAATGATACAGTGTCTGAATTGGAAGGAATGGCAGGCATTTTGGGTTCAACAGCTGAAAACTAAATGGATGAAAATGACCTTGGTTTGAATTTACGTAGAGTGAACAATTTAAAACAGAGATTTTTTTTATTTTTCATGCCCCCAAATATTTTCTCTTTCAAACTGAAAACCCCTGGTCTATTTAATTTAATCGGCTTGAGCAGTCATGTAAGCAGTTCTTCAATTATTTACACTGCCAATAATCCCAACATTTAATACATGGCCAGAAGTATGGACACCCCATATAATTAATGGGTTTAATTAACAGTCTCTTAATTCTACAAATCTTAAAGTTGTGGAATAAAGTTTCAAAGCAATGCGTTCTTTCATCTTTACTGCCAGAGTTTGGGCAGGACACTTTTCCCTTCGATCTAAGCGAAAGTGAAAACTTTAATTAAATTGAGCTTTATTTTTCTTTTACTGAAAATCTTTCTGAGAGATCAAGCTTTCAACTCCAAGTAATTTGCTTTGGGTTTACCAAGCTTTGCTAAGTTTAGGTTCAGATTTGAATGCAATATTTTCAGGTCCATGTAGGATAGATGACAAATTTAGATGGATTAGCTCAAATATCTGGAACATAATCACAAAACTCGTGTCTGATTCTTGTGGAGTACTAGCTGTGCCTGTGTGTGCCTTGATTCCACAATGCCTTTATTAGGTGCCATCACTCTATTCATAAAGGAAAAATGCAGCACATTTTTGTTGTGCATATTGTTCTTGAATATCATTCAGATTTATAATATGTCAGATGAATGGGATTTCATTGCCTTGCGGTTTTATTTTTATGGGTTTATCTCGTTATCCTGGTGTTGTTGGCTTCTGAAGAAGTTGTTTGGTCTGGACAAATACATTCTATTTCTGGACCTCTGGATTGTTCCCCTTCCTCATTGTTTGCATGGACCCCGTTAATCCACACAAATACCATATCACATATCACCAGTGTTGGGGAGTAACTAGTTACATGTAACGGCGTTACGTAATTTAATTACAAAATTATTGTAACTGTAATTAGTTACAGTTACTAAGAAAAAATGAGTAATTAAATTACAGTTACTTATGAAATTTTTAACGATTACAAAGGGGATTACATTTGAATATTTACACACATCCACATACAGATTTAACTGATTTCTTTCCCAAATTGCACTGACTATTCTGAGACATACCGCACTAATAATTTCCGGGATGCGGAAATACAGTCTGGTTCGTAGAATCCAGTCATAAAAACGGAATGCCTAACGCGGACGGAATATGCCACGTTTTGGATGACTAAATCAAAAGTAGGTCAGTACACTTGAATCAAAACATGACATCGACTAGTGTCTGTGAATATAAAGCCCCAAAAATGCAATATACAGTATGACTCCTGCACGTTCCGCGTGTCTGTGGAAATCAGGCGCGGACGGGACACCGGGAGAAACGGGACAATTCCCGGTGGGCTGGCAGCCGATTTGGCTCTCTATTTTAATATCATTATTGTATAATTGCCTGCCGAATGTACTAAAGCGATCATTTGCGAATCCGCCATTTGATAATTAAATCTCTAATAAGTCATGAAGTGTTAGTCATGACGCGCGCGCTCTCCGCGCCTCCGCCAAACGGTTTGGATCAGACTCAGAGTAATCAATACGAGAGAGAGAGAGAGAGAGAGAGAGAGAGAGAGAGAGAGAGAGAGAGAGAGAGAGAGAGAGAGAGAGAGAGAGAGAGAGAGAGATGCATGTAAAGATGCTTTTTTGTCTTTGTTTTTTTATTTATTTAATCAAGCAGCAGTACGTTGCTCATCAGTCATCACTCAAAATACTATATAAAGGACATCATTATTATAAACGTTATTATTAACGTTTTATTATTTTACTATAAATCCAGAGAAAATGGTTACTATTGTTTAACTGTGGTAACCAAAAATGTAAAATTATTTTACAAATTATTTATTTAAAAAATAAATACAAATCCATTTGCAAAACAAAAAAAGGTTATTTTACTTGTATATAGGCTAATAAAAGCATGGTTAATTTTTGTAAGGGAAAAACATGACTCGTGTACAGTATTAGGATTTTTCTATAAAGATATTGTAGTATTGTAGAGTATTGTATTGTAAAGTATAGTTTTGTTCAATCTTGAGTATTAAAGTCATGAGAGAGATGGATAACGGCAAAATAAAGAGACTGAAGAGAAAAATGGAAGTGAAGGTGCAGTTCAGGAGAGAACTTTTAATTATTTTGCATGTCCCCAAATTAAAGATTTAAACCTTTTTTATGTCAGGTCCATAAAAAAAATAGTTTTGTCCATGAATTTGTTTGTATGAGTTTGAATTTTCCAGTCTGAATTTTTTTCCCAGTCCGCCCTCCTGTAAATTAATGGCAAAGACATGGTTTAATTTACTACACACAGGCCTACTGAAGCTCGCAGTGTTTTCAACCCCTGCCGCCTCAATATAGGAGTACACGAGCACATAAACATAATTCCTAAAACTGCTCTGTGTCACTTCATGTGCATTTTACTTATTTTGAGAAAACTATCATCATATACAAAGAGACAGCAAAAACACCAATGTTTAGGATTTTATTACACAGAATACGTCACATGCTTATTAGATAACTGTATTTAAGTTGATGTATATGCTTTTATTTATTATTAATTTTCACAAATTTAAAAAGTAATCAAAAAGTACTCAAAAGTAATTAGTTACATTACTTTAATAAAGTAATTGAAAAAGTTACACTACTATTACATTTTTAACAGGGTAACTTGTAATATGTAACCTATTACATTTCCAAAGTAACCTTCCCAACACTGCATATCACGACGACTGCTTTAAATTTTGGCATTATTAAGCCTTATTTTACTATTATTTGTCCTCCTATTATTAGTTTATAAGCCAGTTTTGAGATCTGAGTGGTAGAACCGGATAACAAGAAGTGTTTTATGTCTGGCTACCCACATCTGTGAATGTACACTGTCAGTAAAAAATGGTACCTTAATGGGGTTGTTAACTTGCCAGGTGGAAAATTAGAGAATAAATAAATAAATGATTTTTTCCTTTATCCAATCCTTGCAATGAAAGAATGTACAATTTTTCTTTGCTCACAGACCACAAATACACAAATGTGTATGAAACATAATACAAGAATAAATACTGAGCCATATTGGTCTGCTTCCTCAAGATGTCTGTATGAAGTCCCAAGAAAGCATATAATTTAGTTGAAGTGCAGTGGAGTTCAAAAGTTTACATCATTTTTACATCATCATTCAGAATCTGCAAAATGTTAATTATTTTACCAAAATAAGAGGTATCAAAAATGCATGTTATTGTTTATTTAGTACTGACCTGAATAAGATATTTCAAATAAAAGATGTTTGTTTGAAATATCCACAAGAAAAAAATAATAATAGTGGAATATATTAAAATGACCCCATTCAAAAGTTTACATCCTGTGATTGTTAATACTGTTCCCTATCAAAAGCTACTCTCGATGCTGCGCTCAATAGCGGTAATGGGGAGAACATTCTTTGTTCGACCGGGTGTGAAGCATGTGTGTCAAACACTCCAAGAATTGGCTTAAATAACCTCGGCAGGTGACGTCACTGATAACGTGCACCTACAGGTTATAAATAGAGGTGAAACAGAAACATCCTCAGGTTTCTTTGACTTCAGAGACCGCATTGTGTGTGTGTGTGTGTGTTTGTGTGTGTGTGTGTGTGTGTGTGTCACGCTGATTAAAGTATTAGTTTAAAAGGTATGTTGAGTATGTTGAGAGTAAAAAAAAAAAAACAAGGAAAAAGAAAGTTCTAACTATTCTTGCTGATTCTATAAGAGATGCGTGCCTCACTCTCCATGACCGATCTCTGAAGAGAAATTGCATGTTTATTGTTTGAAAAAAAAAGGCTGCTTTCGCGTTCTATAGTGGCAGTTGTTAAGCACCGCGGTTCACTTCCTATCCGCCCTAGGCTCTTTGCTCTCACGCTGAACGAACCGCTTCCCGCTCATTAAAAGCCATCTTTCAATTTAATTGTATAACTTAATTTATACAGAATCTTGTATAAAAAAGTTAATTTAAAAAGACATACATAAGAATACATGTGTTTTACAACACCCACAGGCAGAAATTAAGAAAAAAGTGTACCTATTCTAAGCTACGCCATTTCCCAGAGAACGCGTCATATGACGTAAGGACAGGCAAACACAGGCGCTGCCGCCCTGGTTTTCAGTGTGGGTTTAGGTCATGGGTGCCCAACCCTACTCTTGGCGATTGACTGTCCTGCAAAGTTTAGCTCCATTCCTAATCAAACACACCTGCCTTTAATTTTTAAGTGAGCCTGAAGACCTTAATTAGTTGCTTCAGGTGTGTTTGATTAGGATTGGAGCGGAACTTTGCAGGACAGTCGATCGCCAGGAGTAGTGTTGAGCACCCTGGGTTTACGCAGTCTGAGAGATGGTATCAGAAAAGGGAGTTTGTCGTTATCGTTATTATAGTAGGTTTTGTAACATTGACTGTATTTACATGAACAGCATATTCCCGTCCTAACCGGAACACTAACTGCTTTCATACACGTACTCCACAGTACATGCGAGCTCATTTACATAATGTACGTCAGCATTCATTTAAAATCTGGGATCTAAATTAAACATTTTAAGACACATGTTGCTGGCATAGAGGGTGACAATCTACATGTTGAAAAACAACAAAGTCGACAGCAATATTGCTAAATATAATTAATTAAAGATACTGCAATGTGATAAACATAGAGACAACATTAGCCACAATTAGCTATAGCCTATGGTCACTCTACCGATTCTCCTCACACCATAACTCTATCTCTCTCCTCTGTCCATTTACCCTTCCCTTTAACTCTGCCTGACCCCTCTCTCGCATAGGCGGCTCATAATTATACGGCAATGGCCCATCGTAAGAGTTGACATTAACCCCAGCTGCAACCTCTTCACTGTCTGAATCCATTACGAAGAGATGAGATTTACCGGCCGTTGCGTCAGAGCGTTTTTGACAGCGGAAGTAATTTTACTCATAATTTCTTTAAAAAACTTTTTAAATGCACATTTATGATTAATTTCTTCATGCAAATCGAGTTCCTACACTATTTATCTACACGTTTCTTTCACAGGGATCTCCAACTTGAAAGATGGGCTTTAAGATCGCGCTCCGATCTGGAAGATCGGACGGTTCTCACGCCCACCTCCGAAGCGTGCCCAGGCACTTCTTCGGATTGGGCAGAGGCTGCTGTAGCTCTAGCTCCTGTTGAAATGGACATTGAGAGTGCTCTCTCCTAGTGCTCCTCTCGCGATTATAAGGACATGAGGAGTTACTAGGTGGTGACTCGTGCAGACGCTAGCTGCTATCTCTCCCCTATTGGAGCAACATCATTTAAATAAAAATATAAATTGAAAAATGATGATGAGATGATGATGAATAACAAATATATATAGATAAAATATATATACGAAAAGACAGCAATTGTTCCCTGCCAAACGTACTGTAGCAACATCTACACTTGGATGGAACGCATTTCATGCTGTGGGTCAGACTAGTGCTCCCCTGCACACCATGGGTTCTGCAGGCGTATCAGGCTGATCTAAAAAAAGAGTGCCAGGAGGAGACTTTTAATATGTTTCTCTCTCACTGTGCTCAAGTTTTGGGGCTGTCAAAAAATAAATAAATAAACAGTCCTGACCCGATTCAGCTCCTCTGGGGTAGGAGGTTCAAAGAGAGAGTGTGTCCAGTTGTGCACCCCCTCATAAGACTGGGGAGCAGCTTGTAACACTTGGCAGCCGCAGATGGAGCTGGACTAAAGTACGGTAATCAAGACCAAATCAAGGGCCTTAATCTGTGCCCAGGGCAAAGGGTGTATCCCCTCAGGGAGGGTCCTGGAAAATTCCATCAGAAGTGTGAGGCTCCTTCCTGGCACCCTTAGGGGATCACTGAACAACCTCTGCCACCACCGGTGTTTCGGGGGGCAGTGGTCTCCAGTGAAATTATACATGCTCTGTTTGCTTCCTGCCACTGTTTGCTTTCTGCCACATCCACACACACACAAAAAAATAATTGTCACAATTAGTGCCCCTTTTGGAGAAGCTGGCAGCGTGGAAGCTACTGCCAAATATCTCCCCATGAGTCGAAAGAACTGTAGTGAAGGGCTACAGGATTCAGTTTGCACATCGTCTTCTGCGTTTCAACAGCGTGGTCTCCACCTCTGTGAAACTGGCACGTGCATATCTGTTGACACAGGAATCACAGACTCTGCTGGTCAAAGGGGCCATAGAATGTGTTCCCCTGTCAGACAGAGAGTCAGGCTATTACAGTCGGTATTTCTTGATTCCAAAGAAAGACGGGGGGCTGCGTCCAATCATAGATCTATGGACGTGTACAACTCCAGGGCATCCACATTTAAAATGTATATAAACGACTGGCTGAATCTGACCCAGTCTCAAGAGCTTGCGCTTCGACATCAGCATGTCGTCCTAGCTCATCTCGAATCTCTGGGGTTGAGACTCAACGCCAAGAAAAGCGTTCTCTCTCCTGCTCAGAGGACAACGTATTTGGGTGTGGTATGGGATTCGATCACAATGCAGGCACAGCTGTCTCCTGTATGTGTCAAATCCATTCTAAACACCCTAAAGAACATCAAGCTAGGCCAGAAAGTCACTGTTCAGGTCTCATGGCAGCTGCATCCACGGTGATACCTTTGGGCCTCCTGCACATGAGATCGTT
This sequence comes from Carassius carassius, assembly GCF_963082965.1. Classification (NCBI taxonomy): domain Eukaryota; kingdom Metazoa; phylum Chordata; class Actinopteri; order Cypriniformes; family Cyprinidae; genus Carassius; species Carassius carassius. The sequence goes on from NC_081775.1 coordinate 15,672,492, forward strand.
TCAGTTGTGGCTCAGAGCCAGGGGATTTCATCCAAGGGCCAATCCCCAGTGGCAAATAAGGGTTACGCACCAGGGGCTTCGTACCCTATCTATGTGGTTCAGACCCCGGTGTCTGACTTTGGGTCCCACTCTAGGTCCGTGTTGGCATCACAAGATGCTAATGACAGACGCTTCCCTCATGGGCTGGGGAGGTCATCTTCTCGAATTGGCACATCAATTGCCTCGAAATGAAGACTGTATTTCTGGCCCTGAAATACTTCCTCCAGCAGTTGAGAGGCTACCATGTCCTAGTGCGGGTGGACAACACATCTGTAGTCTCTTACATAAATCACCAGGGCGGACTGCAGTCGCTCCGCTCGAACGAGTTAGCACACCAGGTTCTGCTTTGGGCACAGGACAAGTTCCTGTCCCTTAGGACGATTTACATTCCTGGGCATATGAATGTGGGAGCAGACTTGCTGTCCAGACAAGCTGTGAAACACGGGAAATGGAAACTCCACCCCTAAGTAGTCAAATCTGGGAAAGATTTCAAGTAGCAGAAGTGGACCTCTGTGCTTCACAGGAGATGGCACAATGTCCCCTCTACATCTCTCTGACTCATCCAGCTCCCCTGGGTCTGGATGCTATGGCCCATGCGTGGCCCAGACTGCGTCTTTATGCCTTTCCTCCGATTGCTCTGCTCCCGGGAGTCCTGGCCAAGGTCCGTCGACAGGGGTCTCGCTTCTTACTGAAGGGAGGGGAGCACCCTCTAGTCACCCGCTTCATTCATGGGGCTCAGAGGTTGAGGCACCCACTAGAGCTACGGCCCCTTCAGGGGATTTATCCGTAGTGCTTGAGGGGCTGGCACCCCTTTCGAACCATTAGAATCAGTGCCTGCCAGGCTTCTGACTCTAAAGATGATTTTTCTTATGGCCATTACCTCTCTAAGGAGAATTCGGGATTTACAGGCTTTGTCAGTCCTGCCATCCTGTTCTGATTTTGCCCCTAGGCGAGTCAAAGCTATTTTGCATCCTCACCCAAATTATCTTCCGAATGTTCCTTACTGTATCCAGTACGTGCTCTTTAGACTTACGTCCACCGCACTAGCCAGTGGCGTAAGTCAGAGCAGCTTCTCATATGCCATGGGGGCCGCAACCGGGGGGGGGCGGCTGCCTCCAGGCAAACAGTTTCACATTGGGTGAGGGATGCTCCTGCTTAAGTGTGTGATGCGGCAGGTTGGTCCTCTCCGCACACATTTGTCAGGTTCTATAGTTTGGATGTCCATCCTACTCATTTCTAAAGACTTCCGTCCTCCGCCATTTACAACACCAGAGCAGAAAAGACTTCACTTACTGTGTCCAGTATGTGCTTTTCAGATTTACTTCCACCGCACTAGCCAGTGGCGTAAGTCAGAGCAGTTTTTCATATGCCGTGGGGGCCGCAGTCAAGGGTGCGGCTGCCACCAGGCAAACAGTTTCACATTGGGTGAGGGTTGCTATTGCCCTAGCCTACAAGGCGCGTGGTCAAACTTCGCCTCTAGGAGTTAGTGCCCATTCAACCAGTTGGGTTGCATCTTCAATGGCTTGAGCAAGAGGTGCGCCCTTGCAGCAAGTGTGTGATGCGGCAGGTTGGTTTCCTTCCACACATTTGTCAGATTCCATAGTTTGGATATCGAAGCTACTCCGGGCTCGCATGCCCTTGAGTCCACATCCCAGAGTCATGTCTGAGACCTCTTTGTTCTGTGTGTGCACACACTACACAACCTTGGGGGTCCAGACACTTAAAGTGTGGCGGCGTTGGTATTCTCGTTCCCATTAGCGCTATTGAGCGCAGCATCAAGAGTAGCTTTTGATAGGGAACGTGTCGGGTTACTTGACTGTAACCCTGTTCCCTGAAAAAGCGGGAACGAGATGCCGCACTGTCGACGTGTCCGGACATCTCTTCAGACAAAGGGGTAACCTGAGGATGTTTCCGTTTGACGTCTATTTATAACCTGCTGGTGCACGTTATCAGTGACGTCACCTGCCGAGGTTATTAAAGCCAATTCTTGGCGGGTTTGACACACATGCTTCACAACCCGTCGAACAAAGAATGTTCTCCTCATTAGCGCTATTGAGTGCAGCATCTCGTTCCCACTTTTTCAGGGAACAGGGTTACAGTCAAGTAACCCGACACGTTTTCTAACCTGAATGATCCACAGGTTTTTTTTCTGTGTTGTTTTTTGTTTTTGTTTTTGTCTTTTTTGTTGTTCATAATACCCTTGTTTGTCTTGAACAGTTAAACTGTCTGCTATTCTTTTAGAAAAATCCTTCAGGTCCCACAAATTCTTTTTTTGTGTATTTGAATGCTTTCCAACGATGACTGTATGATTTTGAGATCTATCTTTTTACAATGAAGACAACTGATGGACTATTATTACAGATGCTTACTGATGCTTCAGAAGGAAACACAATGCATTAAGAGCAGATTCTGAAAGTGGGGTGCAAACCTTTGACCACAGCTGTAGGTTTTCAAATGATTTGATGTGAGAGACCCTATATAAAAAATGTGAGTGTTATATTATGAATGAAATAATTGGCATTAAAAAATGGATTATTTTAATATATCATAGAGGTATTTATGTTTGAATAGACTTCACCAACTACGGCCATTTCCAGTAATGTGTATATAAAATGTCCTGAGCTACCGTATTCACTCAAGGCTGAATATGCTAAATGTCCCATTTAAAGTTGCTTGTGTGCAACAAACTATACTTTTGAAGGTTGGTTTTAAGTACTGAGGTTTAGTTTCCATTCTTTTGATGCCGGAAAATTGTCTGCAAGGACTACCATAGCTCTTACATGACACAACGTAAGCAAAAAAAAGAACATCAAGGCCAGCTACGAGACAAATAGCACACTGAGTGCAAAACAAATGCCTCCATCTAGCTCCTGAGGAGCTGAGCTGACATATTTCAAAGATGTTTATGTTTCATGACTCCTTGCTGATGCCTTCTGACAAACTACGAAGCAATAGGCTGAATGAACCTGAAGTGTAAAAGTCATGAACAAAGGCACTCAGTCCATTGAGAATTCACCTTCAGTAATATTGCATGAGGAAATCTGTAAATTACACTGCTAAGAAATCTCAGTGGAATTTTGATTATGGAAATTATTTTGATTTGACTCAAGGCAACATTAAAATTGAATGAAGCATGCATGAGCATAACTGACATATTCACATATTTAAAACCCACACAAATACAGAGTTCATGAATAAGCGGGCATGCAATATTGAACTCTTCTTGGACTCACGGTCTAGTCGTTATGCCAGTTATTCATTCACTATATCTTAATTGATTGGAGACCGCTATTTCACATTCAAGGTCTGCTCTCCTCCTGGTGCATTTTGTCATTGCCTTCTTACCACAACAAATTTTCTGTTGGGACATCTCAGCATGACAGCAATGTAGCAAGTCTTTATTCCTCCACATGAGCAATATTTGGCCCTCGGTTACACAAATCAATTATTAATAAGAGTTGGCCTGCCAAATATATTTTGGTTGCACTTCCATATTATATTTCAGAAGATGGAGCAGCACTAACCAAGTTTAGAGAGTTGCAGCCCATCTTTTTGAAGATTTAGGACTCTGTAATGCTCAGTCAGTTGGGATATTAAAAGCTCGAAATTAATTTTTTCAGCGTAGACAACGTTATTGATTAGTGCTTCATGCAATCTCGTTCCTCTCCTTCTGCTTGTTCGGCGGGTCTGATCATCTGGCAGCTTGGGTGTTTTTTCAGTCATTGCGAACGCTCGCCGCTTCGTCTGCTCCTAATCCAGGTCACATGGTCTGGATCGATCGTGCTACTACATTATGGAAGATGTTGTTCAGAGGACCTTGACGTAATGTACTGTGCTTTAACAAAAGCCTGTTTGTCAGGTTTATGCCAGGAGATGATTTTTAGCAGTGCTGTCGCTATGCACTTGTTTGCTGTCGAGCAAGTTCTCATCACAAACAAGTCAATGAATCGATGCTCGTTGATTTAATCCCTTAGCACTCAGAATAAATCACTGCATCTAGGATTATGGGGCTTTGTTAATTTAAACAAGAAGAGACTTGAATCATGGTTCAATTTTCAAGATAGGATATGCTTTGAATGAATTGATCAGTTCTGACCTTTCGGCAATTTGAGCATACTTAGTTGCTTTTCAGGATCAAAGAATCACTTTATTCATGGTTATATAGTGACAGTAACCGGGTATGATGCAAACATCAGGCAATGTGAGATGGATGTGATCTCGTTGGGTCTTTGGAATATTTTGGGCGAATTTACAAACTTTTGAAGGTCCCTGCAGGACGGGATGTAGAGTATACAAAAGTGAACTACTGAGTCTACTGAACTACATCTGAAATTAAGTAGTTTTGTTGTTTATGATCATGTGATCTTGAATATTAAGTACTTTTAGCATGATTTGCATAAAAAACGGTTGCAATGTTTTCAAAATTGATAAGAAAAAGCGCAGCTCAACTTTAATTAGTTGAACTTTAGAGTGTTTTTTTGACCCACTGATAGGACTTAAAGTCCCCATACATTTTTTGGGGTGTTAATATGTCAGTCTTCAGGTTATCTATAAGGCAGTGTGCTCCAAAACAGTGACAAAATTTGCATTTATATGAGCATTCAAAGTTTGCAGTTCGTCTCTTTTTTGACGTCACATTGTACTTCATCTTCTCGTTAAATCTTATGACCAATCAAATGCTCTCTACAATCCGAAGCGCCCGCCCCCTGCACCATAAATAGATGTTGAAACGCCAGCATGAGATCAGTCACTTGTTCACAGTGTAGTATTTCCTGTACAGTGAATGGCTTGTAGTGCACAGTGTAGGTGATAGGGAACGATTCAGACAGTGTAAATAAGCTTTCGATTGGTGCAAATGAGGTCTGGTTTCACGTTAATCACACGAACCACAGCAGTGCACACAGTATGATCCGGACTTTAGATCATTATATTTAAATAAATAATACCCTTAAGTGCTTTTATTATTATTATTATCATTATTACAATTATATTATCTCAAGGAATGACACTAATCCACATTCAAAACAATTAAGCACACTCCTTTTTCACATTCAGCACATCCTCACAGCTTTAGTTAATCTATTTAGTGAGTATTTAGTTTATTTAGTGAACAATTATAATCTTCAGGCCAGCAGCACCTATTGACCAGTAAACATAAACACACAGAACTCCCTTTTTTTCCTCTTTTTTGGCTCATTTTCAAATTCAGATTTAGAAGATTCTTACTGAGACAAAATGTTTTGTTTTAATCTTGCCTGTCTGGTATCTTTCTTGAATCTGTTTCTTTTGTGTGTGTGTGTGTGTGTGTGTGTGTGTGTGTGTGTGTGTGTGTGTGTGTGTGTGTGTGTGTGTGTGTGTGTGTGTAGAAGTAAGAGTATCAGCAGATGAGCTGATTTCAGCTGATTTAACGAATGAGAGATTGTGCTCCTGAATGCTGCAACACAATTGTTGTTCAAAATAACCTGGAGGAGCTAGAGCTTTATTGCTTTCTGATTCTCTAATGAGAAACTATGACACTGCATGTACTACTAGTTTTCTGTATTATTCTACAGTATACTAATGTAATATATTAATTTGTATGTATTTCGTGCAGTATAAAAATTTCAGTAATATAAATGATGAGGTTTCTGTTGCGTATGGATGCAGATTTTTATTACACTATATATATATATATATATATATATATATATATATATATATATATATATATATATATATATATAATTATTATTATATAATTATAATATTAAATAAATATTATTATTTTTTTTTTATTTTTTTTTGTCCTAACACTATTAACAGGAAATTATGGATGCCTCAAGCACACACATTACAAAGCAAAGAGGGAAAACAGAACAAGTGGAAATGATTGCAAAGGTATTTTACACAAGCCCCAGAGCCTGACACATTCTTTGCCTGGGGAGAACACTGGATTCACCTCTTTTCAGAAAGCAAGATCAGACAAACAGCAAATGAATACTTAATTCACAAAGATTAAAATAGATTTGGACTGGTCTGTTTCCTGGTACGTGACCAAACATACTGTGCTTTCAGAAACATTTAAAATAAGTTAATTATACCAATTTTGAGCAAGCAGCCAACTGTCTTATACATATTAAATTGTATATATTAAAATGCCAGTATTTATTTTGTGCCTATAAGGACAGACTTATTCAAATGATTTTCTAAACTATTAAAGCAGTAATTATAGCTCAAAAACACCTCAAAGGTAGTAAAGTGTTCTTGGCGCTGAAGGATGTTATTCCATTAAACTACCGACTGTGAAGCCTTTTATTGTGTATTTTTTCAAAGACTCCGAGGAACTCTTTCTGAAGCCCAGTTCACTCTCTTCTCTTTCAATTTTGACAGGTTTCAAAAGTGATCTACGTTGGGCTCTGAGTGAAGTACTTTCATTCTTTTTCTTTCTTGCCCCCACAATGTCTTCCAACTGCTCCTTCTTTCAAATTAAATGTGGTCATGCTTTACTTCAGTCTTCATTTAGGAGTTTAATTGCGTAAGTGCTGAACAATTTTAATGAGCAACATTTCATTCTTTTGGTTAACAGCTTATAATTACATCTGATTGTTGCTAATTAATTATATTAGTGGAGTAAATCTTTCTAATAATACTAATATCTGACACCTTAAATTAATTGGTTTTGTGATGCATTGGTCAAACAATTAAGAAAAGAAAGACTGAACATAAAGCCTTAAGCATGCTTTCAAGTGCACTGTGAACATCTGTTTCCTTTATGAGAAGAAAAAAGAACTGAGAAATCATATTTCCTCTCTTACATTAGTATTGCAGTGTCAGGATGGCTTGAATGAAAAAATACTGCATGCATTTGCACTTTCTACTAAGTAAAGTTTCAGTGCATTGATGTTTTTTCTAGTTTAGAATCAGATTTATTCTTTATGCAGAGAGAAATATCAGTGGAAGATTTGCATTGAAATAAAGGATCTCTTTTCTCAGCTATCATATGGGTTGGGCTCTTCATTTCCTCTCTCTGTTAGTTTCTTTCTGTCCCCTGCCCTCCTTGAGATACAGCGACATTTCTCTTTACCCAGAGTTCCTTACTGTCTGCCACCTTTAAGGCTTCTACTTTTTGAGCTCCAGGCAAAGGAACTCGCAAGAGGGATTCGTACCTCTTAAAAAGATAGACTACAAAGAACAAGGGAACAAGGCCCAGTGAGCATAAGGGAATAAATGAATGCCAATGGAATCCCAGAGAATCCCATAATGATCACTGGATTGACTCGGGGTGAAATTTGACAGCTTCAAACAGAAAATGTTATTAGTGAAGTATAATGAGACTAAAAATTAAGACGAGTCACCAAACTAAGGGTTTCCGTTTGAACTATAAATATATGAGGCTTCTCAGCCTCAATATGGCCTTTTCAAATATTTATGATCTTGAACTGTATTGTAAAAATTATGATTGTTTCCCAAATACTCGCACTCCTCACCATTAAGTCCTGATTTTCCTCTATTGTTGTAGTACAGAATTGAAGTCCTGACTGAACACACTGTTACAAACACGCCAGGTTCCACCTCCACACAATCACAACGCACACCCTCACCGGAGTTCTAAATCACATCCACCTGATCCTCATCACCAGCCTATCACCGCAGCATCATAAAAGCCACACACACGCACTCAAACATTGTCCGGTCACGTTCGCGACAAGATCATTCCTGAATGCTTACTATAAGGACTAACTCCTCTTCTACTCTCTCCAGCGATTCTCTCCGAAGACCCAGTTCCCCAAGTGTGCGTGTGTGTGGCTCACCGTCCCTCCAAGAAGTCTTCACCCTACCTTCACGGATCCATCCTCATTGTCACTCATCACTACCTGCTCCTCTGCTTGTGTCTGTGTATAATAAACATCTTAATTCTGTTACTCCTCAGCTTCCCGAGTGATCCGTAAAAGATGACCGGACCTGGACCGAACTCCACCCGGCGGAGGTAAATTACAACATCGGAAATCGGGAATTGCTAGCCATCAAACTAGCTCTGGAGGAATGGAGGCATTGGCTAGAGGGAGCCAAACACCCATTTCAAGTCCTTACTGACCATAAGAACCTAGAATACCTTCGAGTAGCCAAGAGACTCAATCCCAGACAGGGCCGCTGGGCGTTATTCTTCACCCGCTTCCAATTCACCATCTCGTACCGCCCAGGGGTGAAAAACGTAAAGGCCGATGCCCTATCCAGATGCTACGCTCTCGAAGAGAAATCTGAAACTCCAGAAACCATCCTCCCAGAAAATATCATTTTCTCTCCGATTACTTGGTCTTCTGACACTCTTCCTCCAGCCGAGCCTCCTACCAACACCCCGCCGGGTTGCCCACCGGGACACCTATACATCCCCAGGACACGGCGCACCCCACTCATCCACTCCACTCATATGTCACTTGGCACTGGTCACCCGGGGGTCAATGAAACCCTCTCGCTGCTAAGGGAACGCTTCTGGTGGCCCAACATGGCCTCGGATGTCAGGAGGTACGTGAGTGGATGTACCAGCTGCGCCATGTCCAAAAGTCCTCGCCATCTACCATCTGGAAAGCTCCATCCTCTGACCGTTCCTAATCGCCCGTGGTCACACCTAGGGGTGGACTTCATTACTGACCTCCCGCCTTCAGATAACAATACCTGTATTTTGGTTATAGTGGATAGATTTTCTAAATCTTCTTCCTCTAAAGGGCCTACCTAAAGCCATGGAAACGGCTGAATTACTGTTCAACCATGTCTTCAGGTACTTCGGCATCCCAGAAGATATCGTATCGGACCGAGGCCCCCAGTTCATCTCCTGGGTGTGGAAAGCCTTCCATTCCCTCCTAGGTGTGGCCATCAGCCTGTCCTCCGGGTATCATCCTCAATCAAACGGGCAGACGGAGAGGAAGGTCCAGGAGATCGGACGCTTCCTCCGTACCTTCTGTCACGGCCACCAGAACTTCTGGAACCAATTCCTGGGGTGGGCCGAGTATGCACAGAATTCCCTCTGCCAACCCACCACCGGACTCACTCCCTTCCAGTGCTTACTCGGCTACCAACCACCTCTATTCCCCTGGTCAGGTGAACCCTCGGATGTCCCCGCCATCGGCTACTGGTACCGGGAGAGCGAGAGGGTCTGGGACGCGGCACATCACCAACTTCAGCGGGCACTTCGCAGACTCAGTACAACAGCCGACCTTCGCCGATCCGAGGCTCCTAACTACCAACCCGGTCAGAAGGTCTGGCTGTCCACCCGTGACATCCGCCTGCGTCTACCCTGCCGCAAGCTCAGTCCCAGATTCATTGGCCCATTCACCATCACCCAGCAGATCAATCCGGTCACTTACAAACTCCAGCTTCCCCCTGAGTACCGGATTCACCCCACATTCCATGTGTCACTCCTTAAAACTCACCATCCTTTTTGTCTCTCTCTCCACAGAACCTGGCGAAGCCGAAGCCCCCCCCTCCTCTCCTCCTAGATGACGGCGCGGCCTACACAGTCAAGGACATCCTGGACTCCCGGCGGCATGGTGGGCAGCTGGAATACCTAGTGAACTGGGAAGGTTACGGTCCAGTGGAACGTTCCTGGGTCCCACGCAACGACATCCTGGATCCCACCTTACTCGATACCTTCCACTCCAATCATCTCAACCGACCAGCTCCCAGGGAAAGAGGACGCCCACCATGTCTTCGGGGTCCCCGGCCCTCAGGAGCGGGCCGTGGGGAGGGGGGTACTGTTACAAACACGCCAGGTTCCACCTCCACACAATCACAACGCACACCCTCACTGGAGTTCTAAATCACATCCACCTGATCCTCATCACCAGCCTATCACCGCAGCACCATAAAAGCCACACACACGCACTAAAACATTGTCGGGTCAAGTTCGCGACAAGATCATTCCTGTATGCTTACTATAATGACTAACTCCTCTTCTACTCTCTCCAGCGATTCTCTCCGAAGACCCAGTTCCCCAAGTGTGCGTGTGTGTGGCTCACCGTCCCTCCAAGAAGTCTTCACCCTACCTTCACGGATCCATCCTCATTGTCACTCATCACTACCTGCTCCTCTGCTTGTGTCTGTGTATAATAAACATCTTCATTCTGTTACTCCTCAGCTTCCCGAGTGATCCGTAACACACACATGCTGCGGGTTGGTATATGCGAGAGCTCTCCTGGGGTAAGTGCACTGTCTCTTAAAATCAGTCAAGTCCTCTGAAGAAGTGCTTGTGTTTTCTGCGATACACTCAAAATGGAGTTTCCCGATAAGAGCTAAAGGGATAAGGTCTTTTCTTTAATGGCCTCCACCAGTGCTTTCCACATAGTAAATCAATCTAAAATAATATAAATAGCTAAACCGTAATAGGAGACAAACATCAACTATTTGAAATCAGTTTAAGGTTAGTCTTCCAGCTGTGCGATAAAACCGTTTAAAGTGCCTAAAATTAAATCAGACTGGGAAGTTGCTGGACCTCAGAGATTTTCAGTTCAGTTCAATGCAATTTATTTGTATCGTGCTTCAAAATGCATATTGTTCCAAAGCAGATTTACAAAGATAATGTTTATTTAAACATTGGTTTTAGCCACATGGTATAATGATGTAGGTCAAAACATTAAGCAAATACGTATTTGTCCATAGCCAAATCAAAATATGAGATCAAATATTCTTAATTATATGAATAACATTGTGAGATGATGTGAGAAAATGGCTTATGTTTGCAGTTTCCTACATAATCCATCTTGGTCAAGGTTATTTTAGTATACTAGAGATCATAATTATAAACAATTAAAAAATATCTATAATAAAATTAAATAAAAAAATATTTTAACATATATTTTTGCCTATTTTCATTTTAGTTAAAGTTTTAGTAATCTTTTTTTGTCATTTCTATCCTTTTTTTAAATATGTATATCCTTTTAATTAATTTGTATTTTAGCGTTTGTTTTAGTACATCAATTTTAGCACATCAAGGTTAGCTAAAAAAAGAAGAAAAAAATAAAGTAAGTTTAAGATTTTAAAAAGTATTTATTTTATTTCAGTTAAAATGTATCTCTTAAACAAACAGCTATTTTATGGTTTCTTATGTATAAATTATTGTATAGTGATATAAATAAGTGCAGGTTTATTAAAGTGTATTTGGGTAAAGACATTGTTTTGTAAGATGGTTTATTTTATGTAATTTTTTTCAAACATGTTACTTGGAACATCTTTAAAAAGCTTTATTTCATCAGAAGTTTTAAAACTAGATGTCATGACCTTGAACAGTAAACATCACAATCTGTAGCTTGTCATAAAAACAACAAACATAATCAGCTATGCCGCTGGATTCTCATTAATAGTTTGTTTTTTATCTGAGCGCAAACTTGTTCAGTCTTGTTTCTGTTTATGCATTCTGTTAGTTTGATGTCTCGGTGTTGACCGTAATCATGGTAATCCTCTGTGTATATATATAGAAGTTAAAGCTTCCAGGTTTATAATGCAGAGGCTTTTACAGATCAAAGACATGTAGAAAGACACATTAATCTGTGACATTTTATGCCACATTATACAAACATTTAAATGTGCACATTCATTGCAGAAAACATCACAGGATATTTGCTTTCTAAAATTAGTGTGAAACTTTTTTTTTTGCAAGAATCTTCATGCACATTAGCTAACAGCACTTACTTTTTGACTAAGAGATATGTTATCTATTGCATGCAGAACAAAACATCCACTAACAACAACAGGATTATAGGAGAGGAATTTGCATTGTGAAGCAGAGTTAATTATCACTCTTTGTATAAATGCAGAGATGGATCCAGGAGGATTAAGGTGTGTTACTGCTTTACTGACTGACTCGTGCAGGTCACAGGAGGGGATGAATGTGGGGCGTCACAGAGAGCTGTGTGATCTTGCTTTTTGTAGTAACAAGTATGTGCACAGTGTGTGTGTGTGCCAAAGCTATTACAGCTAGGGCGTTAAAACTTTTAAGGGATAGTTCACCCCTCAAAAAATGCTGAAAATTTACTTACACTCAGGCCATCAAAGATGTAGATGAGTTTGTTTCTTCATCACAACAGATTTGAAGAAATCGAACATCTTGCTCACCAGTGGATCCTCTGCGGTGAATGGGTGCCGTCAAAATGAGAGCCCAAACAGCTGATAAAACATCATATTAATCCACAGGAATCCAGTACATCAGTTAAAATCCTGTGAATCAAATTGAATGTGTATAGCTTTTCATTTCACAAGATGTTAATAGATGGACTTATCATGTGGATTATTTGTGGATTATTGTGATTTTTTATTTTATTTTTATTTTTCAGCTGTTTGGGCTCCCATTATGGTGGCACCCATTCACTGCAAAGGATCCACTGGTGAGCAAGTAATGTAGTACTAATTTTCTCCTGTTTTGATCTAGGATGGCCTGAGCGTGAGTAAATTTACATCCATTTGTACATTTTTAGGTGTACTGTTTCTTTAACGGAGCAAATCATAGACCACAACCTCTTATTGAGTTTGAGAAACCCATTAGCAGATATGTCAGTCATTTGAATTATGTCAAACATAGTGGCTAATTGAAGGAAAATTATTAGAATTTTTTTTTGTCTATCACTATTTGGCAGATCCTGTCTTGAATAGAAGAAAGTCAGACAGGGTTGGAATGACATGGGGGTGAGTAAATGATTTTTATTTTTAGGTGAACGATCCCTTTAATGTAAGACTTGTAAAGTCTCATATTAAAAGCAATGAGTTTGACCGAGAGATCAATAGAATCTTTCACCCTTTCATGTTTTATAAATGACTTCTGCACATGTTTCGGGTCTCCCTTAATGAGGACAACACGCTGTATAGAGCCACTGTACAGAACATTGCCCGCTGGAAATGTGAGCTACATACAAGATTACCCTGAACGCAGTTTTCACCTTATACAAGGTGAGAAACAACACATTAGCTCTGCTTAGTAATAAACAGTGATGTACTTTGAAAGTTGCTCATAGTTTATTAGACAGACCATTTAAATTCAGTGTGACTTTTTGTACTCTAATTGCAAGGCCAGATCTCACTGGAGCAATGTAAGTAGCCCAAGGACACAACTGTGATTCTCTGAAAGGACTGTGATCTCTGACTCAATTACCGGCTGATCCCTGTTCACAATTGAACTCACATCCTGTGTTCCAGTATAACTCAGTCTTAACCACTACGACACTACCACACATATGATTCTGAGCCTTATGCTCACCAAGGCTGCATTTATTTGATGAAAAAAAAAAACAGTAATATTATGAAATATTATTACAAATTAAATTGAATGTTTTCTATTTGAATATATTCTAAATAATTATTTAATCCTGTGATGGTAAAGCTGAATTTTTAGCAGTCATTACTCCAGTCTTCAGTGTCACGTGATCCTATTATTATTATAAGGTCAAGAACCAATTAGTACCAATTAGTAACCAAGTTTTTTATCATTGTTGAAGACCGCTTCCCTGTAGAATTTGAATACAGCATGTAATATTTTTGTGGAAACTGATATTTCTTGTCCAGTATTTTGTTGAATAGAAAGTTCAAATGAAAAGCACTGATTTGAAATCTGAATATTTTGTAAAATTATTAATGTCTTGACTGTCACTTATGATCAATGTAATGCATCCTTACTGAATAAAAAATAAGAATAAAAAAAAGTTAAAAAAAAAACAGCTTTTGTGGTATAGTTTATATTTTATATATTTATTTTATAGTAGTTTACATCATATTTATTATATATATATATATATATATATATATATATATATATAGCTAATAGATGCTAGGTGTATAAAATTACTTGAAGCAGCAAGCAATTATTTTGTCTGAAAATTATATTTTTGACCTTTGTCACAGGTGAAATATTCAGCTGATTTGTTTCCTTGCATATACAGTGAGTAACAGACAGCATCATATTGCTTGTTCTCTTTTTCTCTCAAATTGATGTTTTAGGGGTTATGCAGTAATGAAAATTGGGTTTGTGCATGAGAAAAGGTTGTGTAAGGTAAAATTACAAATTTCAGTGAGTGATCACTGATGAAATGAGCAGCGCTGTTCCCTTCCTGCCAGAACCCTACACAACATATGTCTGTTACTTAATTTTGTGTTGCATTAAAAAAAAAAAAATTGTTTAGCATGCTAGTGTTGGCAACGGTTTCATTTCATGTCTTTCCCCACTCCAACTGAGTCAAGTTAAGCCAGAGAGATCTTGCTCTCACTGGGTCACTGTAAGGAACTATTGGTACTAATTGTACCCTTGCAAAAAACTTTTGAGTGTTAACAAGAGAACTACATTGCTTGCTTTCCCGGAATGCTTCAATAATGCTGCCAATTTCCTTCATTCTCCACCAGCGTAAATGTACTTTGCAGTACATTAAACATTGTTTACTCTTAACATTTGATTTGCATCCTGCTGTTGCGCTCTGCTCCGTGGACACGGAGTGGAAATTTAATGCAAATGAGGAGAATCTTCAGACTAATTTGTTTGAAGCCTGTCTGTCCTGCATGCTTCCATTGTGCTGCTGAAGGGCTTTGATGTCATCAGGTAATTGCTCCCTTGGAACTGCAGAGGTTCGGCGTCAGAGCATCTCCAAGGTGACCAGCACAGCTCTCAGCACTGCCTCCAAGTATCCAAATAGCTGGGTATTATTTCTTATGAATGGGGGGAAAGAATACAGCTTATGCCACAGACATTTCTGAGCACCATGAGGGGTCTGGTTTAATAAAGTGCGATACTTCTTGCATGTTCAGCGTTGATCTGATGGCAGTGGCTGGAGAACAGCTCTTCGTGATACACATCTGAATGAAGTTTTAGCATTGTACCCTGCATGTGGACAATTTAAATAGATTAGCATGTCATTAAAGATAATCTGCTAGCTAACAAAGTCAACATGATACAGGAAGTTGTGATATTATTTTTCAGTAGACTCTGAGAATTGCAGTTTATTAATTATTTTTATGAATATAAGTAATAAAATACACTATGATTTGAAAATAATATATAAATCCAACCTAAAAGCAAACTGTCTATTTAACATTTATGAAGAATGTTTATCAAATATATAAAAATAATCATAATATATTTTATTAATTGGTTTCCAAATTATTATTTTATATAATCGATACATTTTGATAAATTATAATTATGTAGTTATAAGATGTTGACATTTTTAAATAACTTTATAAACATCTATATATTTATAAATGTAAAAAAAGGATTAAAATAACAAATTTATGAATACATTGTTTATTATAACAGTTCTTATCATATATATATTTTTTTTTTTTTAAATTTGAACAAATATATTTTAGAAATTATTAAATATTTTATAAACTAATGCATTGTTAAGTATATTACTGTCAGCAAACAGGCCAGAAACACAGAGGTAAGTTCTCACAACAACAGATTTATTGATAAAAGGGCAGCGGGATGAAAGGCAACAGTCTGAGGAGGAGTAATTTAAGGGAGGAAAGGAATTCAAGTCTCTTAGCTGAGGGTAAGAAGATTGTCTTATTTAGGTGATCCAGTGGAGCATCTCAGGGTAAGTAAACACATCTGGTGCACCAGGGCTGTTGACTGTGATGGTGACTGAGATGACTCCCTGACAATTACACATTCAAAACATGTACCTGACTGTTTATCACTAATTGCATAATTACAAAGTATTATGATTAAATGTGTCATAAGATATATGCAGACAAAGGACATGGTGTGATTATTCATCAGCTATGCCTTCTCTGTGCTCCACATTCTCCGTCTTTTAATGTTTAGACACACTGTTTCAGAGCAAAGCACTTAGGGAAAGTTGGCTGGAATGTGCTACAGGTCAATAGCAGCGAGACCTTCAGCTGAATCTTAAATGGCTGGGTCAAATGTGTGTAAGAAAGCTAATGGAATTACTCATTTAATGGAGCCGGTAGTAGAGCAGTCGAGCAGTGCAGCCCAACACCATGAAGACAAAGAGAGCAGTGAAGAAAATCGGTCTCATTTTATTAAGAACGGTCTGTATTCAAACATTGTTAAAACTATGTCAGTACAAACATTCGTTTAAGATAAAAATAAGGAGATCACGACATCATGCTCTGAAGTGAACATGAGCTCTGCGGCCCCGGAGCCAGACAGAGGGAATCAAAAACGTGACTTCGTTGACGTCTGTAGCTGAAGAAGTGACTCATAAGCAATCACACAATGACATTATTGTGCCCCTTGGCTAGGATAGAAATGCAAAAATGCTATTTTTTGCTGTTGCTAATTTTTCTCTTTTCATTGTGTGTGTGTGTGTGTGTGTGTGTTTGTGTATACAGAAATATCTATTTAATTAACTAGCTTGCATTCTGTTTCTTTTTGAATAAATGTTGTCATGATCCGAGCAGAGGAATTTTGATCCCATAAAGCTCTTTGGTTTGACCCTCTCCAAAACTAACACTGAAACAGAAGCTGAAGTGACTGAGATAATGACTCAGTAAACATGCATTAGTGTGAACTCATCTTTACATTAGGGCCTTTCACATCAACATCCTTAAAAGGAGTTTGTTGTCATCCCTTTTGTAAATAAACCCCTCTAAAATTAGTTCACCGAAATCTATAACGCACCATTTGATAAAACATATTGAAAGTGCCATTGGGAGAGAATCAATGCATTGTATAATTATTTATTATGTTCTACCCCAAACTTTTACCCTGCTCTAGTCTGAATTGTAAAGGAATTAAAAATCCATTTGAGCAGCTGATTTTTATTTTTTTTAATCTAGAAAAATGTGTTGATTTTATATGTCCTTTAATGGGAGTGCTCAACTAGGTCATGTGCTACAATCCAGAGACAAACACTGCGTTTGTTATTATCACAACTTATCATACAGATACAGCTTGTTATACTATTCTCATATGCTTTCAATATGTTATTCAGTGGGGAAAGATCCAACAGAGCTTGTTTAAATGTACAAGGAATTGATGATTGATAGGTTATCAATATCTCACTTTTTTGAATGAAAGAAAGAAATGACAAATGTCCAGTTTAATCTCTTCTTAATACTCCAAAGCAAAGGTCAGCTGAGTAACTAACAGACACATAAAAAAAATCTAGCTGTCTCTAGAATAAGACGTTCCTCAGAAGATAAGATTGACTTCAGAATGTTCTTTCACTGTCATTTAGCCTCACAAAAAAAGTTGTATCAAGGTTAGAATGACCTTGCAAATGTTCCTTGTAGCCATTTCGATTTTCTCCAGGGCACAAAGGAGAAGAAATTCATATTGCGTCTTTCCCCAATATTGTCCAATCAAGCCAAAGTTAGTGGCTGGCCATTTATAACTTTGACATGAGGGTATGACCACCTTCATGAGAAGTGCTGGTACATTTAAAAAAAATGTCACAACTGAAAATGGGTAAAATTAGTTAATGAGCCCTTTATGTGCAAAAGGAGTGAGTCAGCAAAATTTCACTCCTACAGAGGATATTTCAGCAAGTGATTTGTGTTCATTCACAATATCCATTGTCATGTTATCAATGCTGTCACCTCCTCTGAACGTCCTCGTCACATGGCAGTGTGTCAGTAAAACAGCACACTTACAAATGTAGGGGTGGGGAAGGCAATTCATAAACATTACATTGAGTATTTTTCATTAATCTTTTCTGACATTTATATTTTGCCAGGGCTCTGTGTGGGCAGAGCCTTAGGATGTTATTTGAATAACATTTCTGCACCATTGCCTCTCCCAGCACACTGTGCATGTGGCCACTGACTTTATACACTGAAAATGTCACTGGAAGTGGAGGAGGTTTATAATCTATAGGACTAACTTTAAAGAATTCAACATCTGGAGACCCATGTAAAAGATGTTTGGGGTGACATAAGCCAATTCAATTTATCAGAGGAGGTCTGTATGATAGCTGAAGTCTTTTTTTTTTTTCTTTTTTTTTTTGCCTTAGATTTTAAAGGAACAGTCTACCCAAAATGAAAATTGCTGGAAATGTACTCACCCTGAAGTCATCCAAGATGTAGAAGAGTTTGTTTCTTCATCTGAACAGATTTGGAGAAATTTAGTAGCATTGCATAACTTGCTCACCAATGAATCCTCTGTAATGAATGGTTGCCGTCAGAATGAGAGAGTCCAAACAGATGATAAAACATCACAATAACATCACAACACGACTGTAGTTCATCAATTAACAATATACCAGTCCATAATCCATAATAATGCTTCTTTCAGTGCAAAATCCCATATATTTTGAGCTTTCACATCAAAATCTACCAATAAATTTGTTTAGAACTGTTTTAGACTGTTTTGGCTTGTAAATGGTGCATGTTGTGCTTATATTTCTCTTATGATTCAGATAAAATGACTTTTTTACCGAAGCAAGTAATATTATGAATAGATGACTCTTATTTTGGCTTCAAGCAATGGTTTGAAGTTAAAAACATCTTAATGACTGTATTTGTTTCTTACAAACACAAAGCTGCACATATGATTTGATTCACAGGACGTTAATTAAAGGATAGGTGTCCTGTGGATTACTGTGATGTTTTTTTATCAGCTGTTTGGACGCTCATTCTGACAGCACCCATTCACTGATCCATTGGAGAGCAAGTGATGTAATGCTACATTGCTCCAAATCACCAAAGATATAAACTCATCTACATTGTGGATAACCTGAGGATGAGTAAATTTTCCTCTATTTTTTATTTTTGGGTGAACTATTCTTAGGCGTTTTTAAAAAAAAAAATGAGAACAAACATAAGGGTTTTAAGTTTTAATCACTTGAACTGATTTATGGGTTCTAAGTTACTTTTTAATGCCGCATGGCAAGGCTGCAGTATTAGAGGAACAAAGGGCCCATGGGTAATGGCCTAGCTGTGCCTGAGGCAAACTGATTGTTGCGTACTCTTAGCATCTCTGATTCTAACTGTCACTGACATTTAACACATGCTTTATAGTGCATTTTTATCTAAGTGCACATATTTGAATGCTAATTAAATATTTTTGGCTTACCTACTGTAGATGCCAATTGAAAAAGAAAATAATCCTTTCAGCGAGGTTGCATTATATTGTCATACTAACTTGAATTTAAATTTAATTTATATTTTTGTTCATGACTTTCCTAAATTGCACAGTTGAACAGTGTATGGTTAACCACATGATTTTTTTCTTTCCAACCTCATTTAAGAGCCACATCCCACCCCAAATGCAATGATTCAAATTCAGCCAATTTTATTGATCTAGATTTATGTTTTATTTCAAGGTGTTTCCAGTCAGCCCATGTCATATAAGAAAACTGCGGAAAATAAATAGAAATGAGAAATGGTTTCACATTACATTTTTCTAAATAAATGATCTGCTGGATCTTGACATCTCTGTGTGCTTACAATCCCACCTCCCTGCTCGATGAAAGGTGGCTTTCATCATGTACAGTAAAATAAAAACCTTTTTTTTTAAGGGCTTTATTATTGAATGCACACAGCTGGTCTGAGAGTCCTGGTATTATCTGAATCCATCCAGTTGTATATGCACTTTTTTTTCTTTTTCTTTTTTTCTTTGGAAGCAGATAAACATCACAGATAAATAAATACACAAGGACAGAGCTCTACCTCTTCTTGTGCTGTACTGTCCCGCACTAGGTCCTTTCGTATTAATGCCTTTAGAGCAGTTCTTTAACAATCAATATCTGCATATTAGCATCCGTTAAACAGCACCGTTCACTGTCTAATACATTTGCATTTCAAGATCTTCTTGAATGCGTTCTGGAAGTCTTTGTTAAAGTACGCGTATATGATGGGGTTCAAAAGTGAGTTGGAGTATCCGAGCCAGTTAATGACCGCCCTCAACCACTCAGGCATGAAACAGTCTTGACAGAAAGGCAAAACAAGCGCCACAATGAAGAAGGGCAGCCAGCAGAAAATGAACGTGCCCATAATGATTCCCAGAGTCTTAACCGTTTTGCGCTCTCTGGCCAAAGCCACTTTGCGCTTCGCTTCCGTGTTTTTCTCGTTTCTGTTCTCGAAGCACGGCTGGGGGTTGTTGGGCAGGCTCAGGTGGTTTCTGGAGACGGTCTGAACTTCTGTAATCTCGAACGACTCTCTGTCGTCCAAGTGTTTCAGCCCTCCGTTTACGCAGGAGCTCGGCTGCGGCTCCACGCTTCGCCTCCAAGTTTTGTTCACCTCGCCGATCGCTTTCCTCGGGAACAGCGCCGGAGACACTGCCAGGCATTTGTCCGCGATTTTAGCTTTCTCGGTTTTCTTCACAGTTTTCCTAATGCGAAACCTCGCCGCTCGGAATATCCGCCCGTAGAGGACCAGCATGAGGATGAGGGGGATGTAGAAAGCTCCAAAAGTCGAGTAGATGGTGTACCCGTGGTCTTGGCTGATTGTGCATGCGTCGGGATCTGCCCGGTCCTCTGGTTTCCTCCAGCCCAACATGGGAGGAATGGAAATGGAAAATCCTATCAGCCAAGTGAGGCTGATCAAGATAGCCGCTCGTCTCGGGGTCCTTTTATTTACATAGTCTATGGGATCGGTAATGGCCCAGTATCTATCCAAAGCGATTGCGCACAGGTGTAGGATGGAAGAGGTGCAGCACAACACGTCTAGGGAAATGAAAATATCACACATCTCCTGTCCCAAAGTCCATTTGTTCAGAACCTGATACAGGGCTGCCATGGGTAGCACTAGAACCGACACCATGAGGTCTGTGACGGCCAGGGAACCGATGAGATAGTTGGCCACATTCTGAAGCGATCTCTCCAAGGCGATGGCAGCGATGACACACGCGTTTCCCAATATGGCAAACAGAATTAACGCGGCCAAGAAAAGTGAGCCGATTATTTGGTAACTCAAAGCAACTTCGCCAGCTGTCGTCGCGTTCCCGCTCCAGTCTTGGCTTTCTGTGGTGTTGGTGTAACTCTCCATGGTGAGAGCGGTGACTCAGAGACAGTCCCTCGCACCGGTCACCTCGCTGCTCTGAAGACGCATGGCGGGCTCCGGGCTGAGGAAGTGCCGCACGCTCGAGCTGCTATCATTGGCGCTCAGTGACGAAGTGAATTCATTTATACGAGTCGTGCTAAGTGCGTCAGAGATGGCTGAGAAGAGGTTGGCGCGCAGAGCGGCCGTGCAAGCTTTACAGCAGGACAAAGTTGTCCTTTCGTATTTGCAGTGTTCTAGTACAATATGTTTTGAGATATTCAACAGTTTCTGTTATAAAAGTTGCGCATGCAAATTCAACAACGTGTTGCGTCCGGTAAATTTATTATTATTATTATTATTATTATTATTATTATTATTATAGTTTTGCAGTGAAAGACCAATTTGATTTTCGTTGCAGATAAAGAAAATCTGCTTGAAATCTGAAACTTGAGACAAATAAATGTGTATAAGATAATTAATATATAATAAAGATAATCATGACGAAATGATAAAAAAATATAGCTAGATCTGATGAATGAATTACAATAAATAAATAAAATAGTGTCATAAGCTATTATATGAGCATTACACTCTAAAAAGCCGTAACCTGTAATTGTTACCTTAAAGAGTTTTGATTAATAAAAAATGAGTTTTGCTTGTATTATTGTACTTAGTTAGATACTTAGGTTTACTTTGGTAGCCTATTATTCCAAAAATACCTGTTCTTTTTTAGGTTTCCATTTTTTCAGTAACATATAATGACAGTAATAATATATTGAATATCACAAACCTTTTGATGATTATTGGAATGATTGTAATACTGTACTCTACAGGCCTATTACCTTTGTTGCAGAGATGCATCGGGAAAAAGAAGTTTCAGCACCGCGGACAGTTCCATGAGTTCCCCAGAACGGAAATCTGCTGCCATCTGGTGAGAACATGGCAAAAAGATGAAAGAACATAACGAGAACGTATTGTGGAACGAGACCCCTGTTCCCAACGATTCAGACCACTCTTAACTTCATGCAGCATAGACTTTCCTTCCCCCACCTCATTTAATACGGAAAAAGTGCTGGAATATAAATAATATCAATGGGTTTTTTTTATTATTATTTTTTTTACTACGGCTATCGCAAAGCTCTCAACATGCATAATTAATAATGAAAAAATTGCGATAACGAGCTTACGTAACCTTATGTAATGGCATTCGATTTGTACATGTCTTTAAAACGTGCCAAGTTGTGAGAGGTGTGCGAAACAAAAAACTGAGAGAAAAAAAAATAACGAAAGTTTGCAGAGGACCATTAAAGACACATCACTAATTTACTCTTTATGCCATTTACTCTGGAGGACATAAGCTAAAACAGATGTTTGTCGCATTAAATATATATATATATATATATATATATATATATATATATATATATATATATATATATATATATATATATATATAATTCAATATTATTCAATATTATTAAAAAATATATTATTATTTTTTTATAAACTTATTAATTTGCTTTGCTTGCCATTAAGAGTTCAGATATCTTTCACTTTTTTACATGTATCTTTTATCCGTTTCCATAAATTATAATTGTTTAAATAAAATAATTGTTTAAAACTTGCCTTTATAACCTAATGACTGCCAGAGAGAGAAAAAAGAGAAAGAAAAATGAAGCATCAAGTAGAAGCCACACATGCAAACTGTATAAAATGACCAGAGATTTTGTTTCAGTCAGCGTGACTGTCATATTCCCATATGCTGCCAATTGTTCAGACAGAAAAAGAGCTGACGGTGTCTGCTGAAAAAGGTTGGTCTAGTTATTTCACCTAATTTTACCACCCTTATAACACAATGCATGCATTGTGGGTTGTTTGAATTCTATAGGCCCCCAGAGACAATCGGGTCGCTGAACTGCCACTATTTAGGGGGCTTTACCTTTGTCAACAGTGCAAAATACCTCAGGGGGCCAGTATGTTCCTGCTCACCTCTTCAACAATCAACTCAAATGTTTCCTGGTCTGCTGTAGAGTTGGGCACAGTGGGGTGGGGGGGGGGGTGTTTCAGTTCAACAGTGAGTTTTCTGATCTGAGATGGACTCACATGGAGAAGAGGACCTTGGGCGCACGGCGGAGGCCCTGTGTTTGGAGGTCAGGCCTCTGCAGAGGGACAGACTTGGAGCCAGACTAGCCCACAGGAAGACTTTCAGTCTGGACTACACAAATGCCCACCAGGTAGTTCATTACAGGGGGCAAAACTCCCCACGAGGATACTCTGATCTGCACTTTCCAGACTGTGATCTCCAGGCAGGGCATATGCTGAGGTCCACAGCCAGCCATCAGGCCTCCACATCCCCATGTCATAGGACAAGCCCTCCTCCCTATGGCAGGACTGTGATGCTTTCGAGGAGGTCTGATCTAGATCCTGTTAGATCGGATATTATTAGAGGATCACGCATCTCTCGTGAGGATCAGGGAGCGGGCAGCTCCTTAAACCGTAGAGCTCCTCTGATGTCTCTCAGCAGCTCTGAGGAGGAACAGGAGGCAGGTGAACAGGCTGGCAGAGCTCCAGCAGGGCTCAGCGTGACTTCATCCCTGCTTACACCCACTCCCACTGGGGAACGCAGGCTGGGTAAGAGAGAGAGGAAGCAACTGAAGAGCCTGAGGAGGAGACAGAGGAGGAGAGAGCTCTGCAAACAGAGCCAGCAGCAGGAGAACGTGCAGGTGAAACAGAAATGCAATCAAGCATGAGTTTACACATGAGTTTACATTTTAGACATGATGTCTGAGCTGTAATAGGGCTAAAGCTTTTCTATCAGAATATTAGCTCTTTTCAGCTGCTTTTCTAGAGAAGTGAACACTGACGGCAAATGAAGATAAGAAAAACTTATTTGCAAATGTAAAGTCTCTATCAAATGTGATACAAATGAGTCAAACAATGAAACAAAATAAAGACAATAGTCTATGAAGCAGTAATACTTTCTGTTAAATTAGAGCCAAAGATTTAATTATTATAGAATAAAAAACTTGTCTATTTAATAAATACAATTTATTCAATTGATTTATCATCAGCTTTTCAAGTGCTGATGGAAAACAAAAAAAAAAAAAATGATTATGTAATATTGTATTTCATTAGTTTATGTTGATGCTACATGTGTATTGTTTATATTTACTATATATTTTCATAAAATCTTACATATTATATATATATATATATATATATAATATGTAAGATTTTATGAAAATATGTAGTAAATATAGACAATCTATATAGATATATAGCCCAGAGATTCCCCAAATTGTTTTATGCAATAAAATGCATATACACAGTAAATTCTGTTATTTATATATAATTTATAAATGTTTATTGACTTGGTTAAAATATAATCAGGGGACTACAGTATTACTGTTATGATAAATATAAAACCTAAAAAAAGACAAAGCATTTATCACCCAGAAAAAGACGCCAAACTAGTAAAAGTCAAAGAGCTGGATGAGAGTAAACTTAGAGGAAAATAAGTAACCTTGATGTGCAGAAATTATAATAATAATAACATATTACTTTTATGATTTTGTTCCGTTGTTTTGTCTTGTTTCTAAAGACTGGTTGTTTTCTACATTGTAACAGATTATTGTTCTTCAAATATTTGTTTTTTCAAATTATTATTTCACGTTGAGGTTTATTTTGCGATAATGGTCAACTGGCTGTACATCATTTCTTACATATATTCCTATATTCATATGTTATTTATTACTTCCTTTTTTCTGTAGCACATTATAAAGCAGAATGATCACCCACAGATAATTCAGAATTTATAATTTTCCAGCAGAGGGCATCTTTCAACAATCAACAGATTCTGCATTAGTGGTTCTGAATTCACTGCAATAAACTCATGAGCATTAATGCTCACTCTATCAATGATGTACAATTTAAGTTAAAGCCAAATTAAAGATGTAAAATGATTGTAAAAATTCAAATTAATTCTCTCCATGATGATTTTGATTAACCTTTAATGCACAACACCCCAAAGTGTCTCCTATGAAATCAAGACCCACAGAAGACAGCTCTTAGAAAGTGCTAGTCCTTTAATTCCTGGTTTTGGTCTGATTATTAGTATTCAAATGCAGTAACATATTTTCCTCCTTCATTTTTTTCATTGTCCACAGTCTAGAAGTGGGGTGGGTTGTGATTTGGCAGACAAAGGACCCTTATATTATCCATTTATATAAAAATGTTTGACTTTATTTTAGGCCCTGACAGGTTCAGTGTGAGATGTTGATGTTAGGATACTGGCGTCCACAGGAAGCATTTCTGGGTTGTCAAGTGGGATGTGCAGGCTTTTATGAGATGTGTATTTGGTGATAATGACACACCTAGGGAACAAGGGGCATAGGCTCTGGAGGTCCCCATGGGTGGGAGAGCTGTGATTATGCTGACAGGCCCTGTCCACCAGAGGAGTCATGTGTGTGACACAACACCTCTGAGTGCTGCCTTGGACACAATCCAAAACAGGACAGTTCAGGGGATCTTACTGTGAGTTTGACAGTCCAACAAGTCAAGTCAAAACACTGTTTATGCGAGCCATCAGCATAACACTGCAAGTGATGCTCCCTAGTAAAGGTGAAGCTCAGCAGATTGTTGAGTTTAATAGCAGCTCTGAGTCATCTCTTTTGCTCTCTCACTCTGCTGAAGAGCTCTACAGGGAACCCATCTAGCAGTAGTGAGGACGAGGAGCTGCCCAGCCGGGATCGTGAAGGCTATATCTGTGCTGTGTGTCTGGATGTCTACTTCAGTCCCTACATGTGCCATCCCTGCAGTCACGTCTTCTGTGAGCCTTGTCTGCGGACGCTGGCCAAGAACTGCCCCACCAACACACCCTGTCCATTGTGCAGAACCACCATAACACACGTCTTCTTCCAGAAAGGTTTGTTTCAGAAGAAAGGCATATTACAGTTTCTGTTATCTTTTTGCAAATGTAATAGTAGTAGTAGTAGTAGTAGTAGTAATAATAATAATAATAATAATGTTGTAATTTTCAGGAATCTCTTTGGGAATTTGACAAAAACAGCTAACATATTTTTTCAAAGAAGTCACCAGAGTTATGAATAAAATCCTAAAATAACATAAAATAAAATAACATAAAATAAAAAGCTACTAATATATAATTTATTATATATTATAATTTATTATTGTTGTTGTTGTTGCTGTGATTCATCACAGTTTGCAAAAGCATCTAGTTGTGATTTTTGTAATACTATTTGGGAATTTGTCAAAAACAACTGTTGATAATGTTTTTTTGGGGGGGTGTTATAGAAGTTTAAAAAAGCCCACACACAACTTAGGCTAATGAAAAATAAAAATAAAAATAGCTAGCTAACAGAAAATCTACTAATGTATATTTTTTCTAATTTATTATTATTATTATTGTGATTTATCAAATATGTCGCAAAAAACAGATGCTAAAAATATTTTTTATCATTATTTATTGTTGTGATTTTTAATCTTCTTTGGAAATTTGTCAAAAACACCTAATAATAATTACATTATTATTATTGTTAAATATTACTGTTATTATTAAAAATAATAATACTTTTTTTCTCTCCAAAGCTCAAAGGAACTCCATAAATATGAAAACAAAAAATGTTTAACAGAGCGTATACATAAAAGGTTAGCAAGGAAAGAAGCAATGCATAATACGAAAGAACATCAAAAGAGAGAAATTAGCAAAATAAAACAAAAGAGCACAACAGATCTTCTCACTTTGTAGTCCTGAAACCCTGAAGACAATTAGGATTAACAAGCAATCGATTTCTTCTGGAATTTCCAATGGGTTTAGATTGCAGTTTAGATTTGTTAGTAAAACGAGGTCTGTGGCTCACATTACTTCAAAAGATTTTCACATTATTTTCAGCAACATAAAATACACACAGTCATACCTCAGCCAGAATTTTTTAACCTTTATGTGCTTTATAAACATAAGTGGCTAACAGGTTTCTACATAACAAATAGGAGAGGCTCAGTAAAAAGAAAACCCATTAGAAATTCCCAAGGGAACACATGTAGCATTAGCCTTCTGTGTTGGCCTTCAAACAGTTCTGTAAGACAAAGAATAGCAGTGAGGAGAGAAGAAGTACTGTGAGAATAGAGCTTAAGCTCAGATCTGAGGGAGAAAGTTCATGACAGTGAATAATCTACTAACTGAAGTAGACTTGAATTAAAGAACCTGAATGAGATGACATGTAAGGATGGAGGAGCTCAGAAAGATGGGTCACAGAAAGTCAAAAGAAGAATTTGTACCTTAAACTATATATTTATTGACTGCTATTTGAATATACTGTAGTCTGCTAATAGTTTTGCAGAGTAGTGAAAAGAAACGAACATTGCAATAATCAAGACATGCAGTGATAATGCTTGGACAAAAGCATTTCTATGGCTAAGGATGTGGCAAAGAGATATGTTATGAAGATATTAAAAGCCGATTCTAATAATGGAACTAATGTAGGTTCCGAATGTAACATCCTTCCCTTACATTATGGACCATTTTAGTGGGATTGAGCACAAGAGTGAGCGCCTACATTTATCAGACACTTTGGTTCTGGAAGTACTTTTAGCATTTATGCTGTCCATAGGGATTTCAAAACATTTTTACAAGCTCTGAGATAGAATTATTTTCTTTTCTTTTCTTTTCTTTTCTTTTCTTTTCTTTTCATGTACACTGTAAAAAAGTATTGTGAATATATGTAGTTAAATTGTGTTTATATGAAGTTTTAAAAGAAAAATTAAGTCTTTCAACTTCAAAGATTCATGTTTAATGCAATGTGTCTTCTTAATTCTTTGTGAAATTTACCACCAATTCAGTGAAAATGAAACGTTTAAAAACGTTTATAGAGAATTGTTAAAAATCAGTTTTCTAAATGACAAAATGAAAGAGATGAAAATGAATTCATTTTAGTTGCACTCTATGGTTTTTCAGAGTGGTTGAGTAGAAATGTTGATCTTACATTGATTTCAAACACTAAAAATGACATGAAATAGGACCTGAGAAACAAGCTGTATAAGTCATGATAAATCCATTTAAAATGAGTCTGGACTTTCTGGAAGTGATACACATGAGCACACTAATGATTAACAGATAAATAAATTCACACATCCCACTCTTCACAGAACTGAACCAAACAGCGCGTACATTCTTCCCAAAGGAATACCTGTCTCGGAAGCAGAATTTCCAGAAAGCAGGCTGTGCAAAATGGCCTCTTCCAAGCTGCCGTAAACTGTTTCGAATTTTTGGAGGTAAAACTATTTTTACATCTGTTCCAATTATTTCCCCTTCAGATTCAGTTGTAATTCTTCATATGGTAGTAATGCTTACTGTTCTTTGTCTTGCTCTTTTTTTCTCTCCCACTCTCTCTTTCTTAGGCTTTCGAAGGCAGGCAAATCCAATCGGCAGACGGCAGTTCCCTCACGGGGGCTACCGGCTTGATGCCTTCAACTTTGAGGATGATTCGCATGGCTGGCGATTTGACATGGACATGGTGATCATCTATATATACTCCGTCAACTGGGTCATTGGCTTCATTATCTTCTGCTTCTTCTGCTATTTCTTCTTCCTCTCTTTTTAAAGAGAAAGCACAGGGAAACTGTCTGCGGTGTTTCAGATCTTTAGGAAAATACCAAAGTCGGCAAGAAGAGAATCTTCTTGCACTGCCGCTGTTTCTGGACTATGTGTAGGAAACACCAACCAGTCACAGAGAGAAATGAATTCATACAGCTAAAACTCAAGAGTGTGATGGTCCATTTACTGTAAAGAAGAATCATGAATTTTGAGTTTGTGGTTTGCCTGATATCTGTTTGCTTTTAAACAGAATTTTGGCTGACTGCGTGGAGAAGCTTTGCATGGATAATCACAAGTGGACTATTCATTTCACTACAAGTTGTATTCACATGCTGTATTTTCAAAAGGTCTTCTCTAGAGGTTTGTAAACTATCCATAACTATGGGTCAGCTTCTAAACTATTCATAAAATATGTGGAGAATAATAACAATTCATTCGTTTTTAACCTTTCCTGCTTGCTTTTCCAGAATTTGTAAATTTGCCATAAAGGTTCTTTGTCTAGTCTCAATACCTAATACTCAGTTTGTTGTCTTAGATAGACTTTTGCAACACAATTTATATATATATATATATATTCTCTCTCTCTCTCTCTCTCTCTCTCTCAGCACATGATGAGGGAACAATTAGTTATTTGTTCCATAAAGTTCCATAAAATTTCACTGAAGATATTAAGGACATCAATTTATTGTTTCTTGGTCACAGATTGTTTCTGATTATGAAAATTATTGATGTTATTATTATTTTATATTTTATATATAGATTTTATTCTCAAGTATTAATTTAACTTATTAATTTTTTACTTTAAAAAACATGAAGCAGCAATAAAAATCTTTCAGCGGTGTGAATCTTTTCCTGCACTTTAATAAATATTTCATGTTGAAAGCATGAAGTATCATCCTTTGGAAACTCGTCCAATCCATGCTGTTAACTCAAGCTATCTTGTTCAACAACATGTTCTAAATGTGATGTCAAGACACTCCACATCAATTCTACATTATGTATCTCATGCACACACACACACACACACACACACACAGTATCTCAAATGCAGTGGTTTCTAGTGATTTGGCAGAGTACAGCAAGCAGGCTGCCATTAGCAACTCATCCAATATTAAGTCTGATTTTGCCTCTTGCTTTTTGTACAATTAGGATTTGGTACAATAAACAGTATGAGTCAACCACAAATACAACATTTCCTAATAACCAGCCTAAAGATACTTTACTTTTATGAATATTTAATAAGATTCATTTGAAATGGCTTACATTGGAAATGTAATATTGAACACACACACACACACATACACACACACACTCATTATCTATTTGCTATACTGTATGTGTTATTTTATTTATTTAGATACCTGCTGAAAAACTTTTAAACCAATCTAAGATGATTTGTCTTCCAGCCTCATCCAATATATCTGTGTGTTTGGTTTAAAAGTGTTTTGGACACTTTTCCCACACCAAACACCAGCTTGACCAGACTAGAAGACCAGCCAAGACCAGAGAGACTATTTAACTTGACAAAGGGCTTTTTCCCCAGCAGGGTAGATAGCCTAGATTTTAGCTGCCAATGATTTGACTCGCGTATTTTACTGTTCCTTTCAGTGAACACACTGGAGTTGGTGAATCTGTTGCATCCTATTCTCCTCCTATGAGAGTGCAGTGTGTTCAACCACGTCATGCCTCGAGCAACTGCACCTATCAAGGTTAGAAAAGCGCTCTTAGATCACCTTCTGCTACCTACTCTCAATAAACGCCATACAGAGTTTATCGTTTCAACTTGCGGCGCATATTAGTCTATTTCGAGTTGCGGTTACTGTCTCTGGGAGGCGTTTCGTTTAAAAGCGGTTGTTATTTCTTCGTTGAAGGACTATACGGGGCATCAAGACATGTTTGCATCTGGTTCTTTGTTATCGCGTCTCTCTGCTGAAGAAGACGAAGCCCTACAAGAACACTTCAGCTCTCTGCTGGAGTGAATGAAGGTGACTCGGCTTCTGCATCGTGGCAATGCGGAGAGAATCCAGGAGCAAGACACGGGCAGATCGATCAATTGAGTAAGAAATTTACCAAACGAGTGGCAGTATATTGATCAGTCGGCATTTTATATCTGGGCAGTTTCTTCACTTGATGTGTATGCATGAGTTCTGCACCGAATGGGCGCAAAAACCGCCCCAGAACAGCCGGGACCATTTTCCAGATCGGCAGTAAGCCCCCGTCCAGAGAGTCGGAGCGCCGGGAGAGCAGCGAGGCTCTGCGTGCCTTAGCGGACTGCAGAATGGTGCGTATGCCTGCGTCATGACCCTACAGCATTATTCTGCTCTGAATCCTGCTGATTGTTCAAGCACTGTTTGAAATTCACGCAGTGTTCTGCAAGTGCCAACATCCTAAATGTATAATGCGACACTAGGGACGTTAAATATTGAATGATTTGGCTTGGAGGTCTGTGACTTGTCCTATGGTGCGGCGGTAGTTCCAGCTTCATTTTCATTTTCCAGCAACATCGTTTCAGTTGGCAGATTATGGCATGGAGTGAGCGATATGATTTAGTAGCTACTCCATTTTGGGGTAAAACTGCGAGCACATTTGGAAAGCAAACTGGCTTGTGTTGTGTTTGAGGAGTCTTTACCCCATTAACAGGCAGAAGGCTTGTGGCAAGCCGAGTTAACATTGACCAGATGCTTTGAATTTTTGACACTGAATTCTGTGTTGCTGATATTAGCTGTTCATTTATGACTAATATGTGACCCTGGACCACAAACCATAAGTGGCATGGGTATATTTGTAGCAATACAATACATTGTATGGGTCAAAAAAAAAAAATTATTTTATGCCAAAAAAATAATTAGAATAAAGTAAAGATCATGTTCCATGAACATATTTAGGAAATTTCTTAGGGCTGCGCCGATCACAATCGGCCGATCATTATGCGCATCTCGTCAGTAAAGCCGGTTCTCTAATCAGCGGTAAATTCCATCAGGTGCGTGATTTCACATAGAGCAGCTGTTACTACACAGAGCCGTTGGTAACTGAGAAGATGCGCAAATAAACGCTGAAAATGAACGTGGATTTGCGCATCTTCTCAGTTAACAATGGCTCCGTGTAGTAAGTGCTCTATGTGATATCACGCACCTGATGGAATTTACTGAATTGCTGATTAGAGTATCGCCTTTAATGACGAGATGGACATTACGATTGGCCGATCATGATCGGAGCAGCCCTAAAATTTCCTACAATAAATATATAAAAATTTAATTTTTGATTAATAATGTGGATTGCTGAGAACTTCATTTGGACAACTTTAAAGGCGATTTTCTCAATATTTAGATTTTTTTTTTTTTTGCACCCTCAGGTTGCCAAGTTTCAAATAGTTATATCTCAGCCAAATATTGTCCAATCATAACAAATCATACATCAATGGAAATTTATTACAATGATGTATAAATCTCAGTTGCAAAAAAAAACCCTATGACTGGTTTTGTGGTCCAGGTCACATAAGTATTCCAGTTGTTGCTGGTCACTATTCCAGTTTTGCTTGTAAGTTCTGTAGTGTTTGTAAGCAACTTATCGGCATAGTTCAACAACAAAAATAGTATGTGTAATGTAACAGTTACTTGTCACTATAGTAGTGAGTGAGTATTAGTGACCGAGTAGAATAGATACTAGTCACTACTGAAATAAATGCTAATCTGTAATGAATAGCTACTAGAGAAATAATTAGAAAACACAGCAATCACTTTGAGACTACTTATGAGTAATTAAACATGAAAACGAGTAATAACAATACTCTAGGTAAAGGTTTTTATGTTAAAACAGCTTTCCATTGAACGCTTCCTTTCTGCCAAATATTGATAAAATGGCATGAGCATCTGTCGCCTGTGGCGCTGCTCTCCAACAAATAGCCTATTTTACCTTTGTGGTATTGTCAGGTTGTTTCAGTGTTCAGTATGAAAAAAAAAATTATTGACAAGTTGGTTACATGTCTTTTCATCAATGTTTTGTCATGTTTCCTTTAGGCCTAAAAAAAAAATTTGTTTGGTTCCGGTTTCCGACCGACCCTGTCAATTTATGTGCGACCCAAATTTATTTTATGAGACTGGGGAAGAACGGTCTTTCACACATCGTTAATTAAATTACAGTTTCCTTTAAATGCTGTTTTACACTTAAGTAATCCGTTAAAAATCATTAAGTATTGCATCAAAACCCTTTAACTGTCAATTCCTAAAGTGAGCTATAACTTAAGGTTTGGAAATCGTAACATTAAGAGAAACACGGGGGGAGGGGGGAGTCAACAATATATCGCGGAACAGAGAGGGCACTGACAACATGCTGACAGACAGGACATTAACATTACCAGCTTACTTTTAATATGAAACAAAGTCTCATTTGGTTATTTCACCTTTCAAATGTGGTCATTTTTTAAAGAAATGTAAACAATAAATACCGTTTTGTGGCTCTTGAATGTGTCGAACAGATCGCTGTAAGTTAGATCATCAGTTAAAACTAACTGATCGTCTCTTGCTTCTAGTTAATTTATAGCATCAAAATCAAATAAACCACATAAATGAACATAACAAAGAATGTTGTTTGACTACAAAAAGATGTCTGTACACTCCGTTTTTCAAGTTCAAATCCTCCATGTTAATCTACTATGAGATCGCCTGTCAAACTCCCGCGAAGGCTTTTTGTGTGTGTGTGTGCGTTTTGCGTGTCTATGGCAACAACAGACTTTAAACGGGAATACAGAATCACTGTCGTAAAAGTACCGGTACACACATTTAAAATCAGCGCGCGTGTGTGTGTGTGTGTGTGTGTGTGTGTGTGTGTGTGTGTGTGTGTGTGTGTGTGTGTGTGTGTAAAACTGCCACTGGAGAAAAAATAAAATAAATTAAAAAAAAAAAAAAAATCCCTACCGACCAATGACCTCAACTGACAACCAACCGGAACCAAACTTTTTTCTTTTTTAGGCCTTATATGCTTTATACATTTTCGAGGTTAAAATGGTTTTATGAGCCATGTATTTTCTCAGTTTGTGTTTGTTTTTCTTTCTTACATTAGGTTGTCCAGGAGTTCAATACACTGGTGGCCCTCTATAGGGAATTGGTAATCTCTATTGGAGAGATTTCCACTGATTGTCCCTCTCTTCGGGCGGAAATGCACAAGACACGCACAAAAGGCTGTGAGATGGCACGGACTGCACATCAAAACCTTTCTGCAATATCAGGGTAAAAACATACATGCATACAGGTATTTGATCGTGGATGCAAAGAGTAATATGTTTACATTACATAATAACAGTACATGTTAATGTGGCATTAGCTTTATTTAAAATTAATGTATTTTTTTTAGAAATTGTTTAATTTCACAAAAATCTATTTGTTATCAAGTTATAGTTAGCTTGTAGTACCCCTTCGGCTCCCCTATTGAAATCAATGTCATATGTTATGAAACTGTGACAAGATTTCACCTTTACAGCAGCATAAGGTTATAAATATCATCTGGTGCTGACTGGCATATCATGCACTATATACTGTATGATGAGCAGGTTAATGCAAATTAAGTTGTAAAATATACTTTCTACTGTGCATTTACCATAAACCACAGGGCTGTTACATGATTTCATATTCTAAGAACACAATAAACCAATACCACAGCTTTTGATTAGAAATTGCCAAATAGTCCCCCCAGTATTTGAAATTCTTAAATTGCTGTTAGGACGACAAAAAGGTTTTAAAGTTCCATTTTTAAGCTGGTCTGTCTCAGTGTTTTGACAGTGTTTGTCAATGTCAAAATAATTGAGATTGTCCATTGAATTAAACAAAGTGAGGTTTACTGTACATAGAAAACCCAGCGTGAATTTCTGCACCAAGCTTCAGTTTTAACATTGATAGAGAGCAAGGTAAGTTGAAAGTAATGAAACAACCGACAGTGATATAAAGTGATTCAAACCAACCTAAAACTGAAATAAAAAATGTAAACTGAATGTGATGAAACAACATTATGCATTTTCAACATATTATGCATACAAATAAGAATAAATGTGAGCATATTTTTAAATATTATTTGCAATGATTCAAATAGAAATAGACCTAGCTTTTTATTTCTATATACTTCATTAAAAAATGGTTAGCTACAATGGTCAAGGAATTGTTATGGCTTTGCTTTACATAATTCATCTTTTATTCATGCATTTGGTGCATCTCTCTGTTCCAAGTAATTCAAGAACAGGGGAAAAAAGAACAGGAAAATAAAGCAACCACAGCATTACACTTGGGAATTACAGAGCAGTAATTACAGACGTAGGATTCTGAGAAATATGATTTTCTGAGAAGTCTCACTCGCCACTGAGCTAATATGTTTAGAGCTCTAGATTTTCTGTATAGCCTTGTAAACATGCTGCTCAGCAATAGTCAAACATCTACTTAGGGAGATTTACTCAATATTCATGATATATTCACAATGTTTTTCTGCCATGATGAATATAGGCATGATTTCAATTAGTTTTTTTGGTCATTAATTTTCATTAAGACGTATAAATAGCCTATAAATGTTATTAAAATCTAAAGGGCCTATAAATGATTTAATAGCAAAACCGGTGTTAGAACTGGTAAGTTCGATACATTTTTGTGAATCAGTTCTGTTTCCATGTTCCAACTCAAAACTCAATTTGCATTCTGTCTGCTTCACATTACATTTTTTTATTTATTTATTTGGTTTATTTGTATTGTTATATTTTGTGTTTTTAAATTAATAAGTGAAATTAATTTAGCCATAATTGCTTTTAATTCAGTTTTTAATGTTTGAATTTTTGAATCTACAGTGACTGTTTAATTGAAATGATGGTCCTATAGATTTGAAAAAGACACTAAGCAATTTCAGTGCAAATAATAAATACAAATACATTGAACTGAACATTAATCAAAACTCTGAAAATACCAAGATGTAAGATGCTAATAGCTATATTTTCCAGCACGACATACAATGTGTCTGAGATGATTTCCGTCACTGGTCACTTGTAGTGTACTGTGAGGCATAGGAACGCAGGGATATGTATCTTGTGAGAAATTAGACAGGTTGTAGCGCAGGGCTCGGGGCCAGAACTCTGCAGAATCCAGATCTAAGATGCATTATTGATGCTTTTTTTCCACAGCCCAGAAGATGGAGAAATACATCCGGAGATCTGCCGCCTCTTCATCCAGCTGCAGTGCTGTCTGGAAATGTACCTGACGGAGATGCTGAAGTCTGTGTGTCTGCTGGGATCCCTGCAGCTCCACAGGAAAGGTAATGCTGTGAGGGCGCCCCTGGGCTCTCAGAAGGAAACAGCCACATCAGCGACAGGAAATTGGTGCTGATGAAGCCTGGCTTGTCTAACTGTAGAGCTTTCCAGTGGCTTGATATTTGCAGGAGTCGACACTGCTAGTTTCTGTGAATTGTATCTTATTTGAGCTTATCAGAAACAGTAAATATGGATGCTCATGGAGCAGGTCGACTTGTTGCCCTGGGGTCAAACCTTGAGATGACATATTTTGACCATTCCTGTTTAGAGTCCGTTAGTGATGTCTCACTGTATGTATTCCAGGAAAACATTTTTCAGGAGCTACAAAGGTAGAAAGTAAGAAAGAGGACAGCTCTGACATCCCAATCCTGGAAGACACGTCATCCACTCCGCCAGACTGTCCGAAGACTTACTTCCTGGTGGCCACAGACATTGAGAACATCGAGAGGTGAGTAGTCTGAGCTGCTGAACAGGATCTTCTTTTTTTCTATGAAACTGACCGTTTGAATCTGAATCGGTTCCTCGATATTCTAGGGACATGACAGAAATGAAAAATCTGCTAAGCAAACTCAGGGAGACCATGCCTTTACCACTGAAAAACCAAGGTAATCTCTCTCACCTTTCTGAATATTTTACCAACAAATTCATAGAAAACTTGAAAACTTGAAATTCTTTGAAAAAACAAAATGACCATCAAACAACATTTCAACATTATCAAGGTCTCAAATTTATCTGTACGACCATTCAAATGTTTGGTGCTGTAAGATTGTCTGTTTTTGAAAAAAAAAGAGTCTTATGCTCACCAAGGCTACATTAATTTGATCAAAAATACAGTAAAAAAAGTAATATTGTAAAATAGTATTTAAAATATGTTGTCTATTTTAATATATTTTTAAAATTGAATTTATTCCTTTGATAGCCATGTTAATTTTCAGCAGATATTACTCAAGTCTTCAGTGTCACATTTTGCTGATCAAGATCAAAAACAGCTGTTTAATATTTTTATTGCAATACTGCTATACTTCTTCACTTGTGAACCGAAGTTTAAAAGAACTATATTTATCTGAAATCTACTGAAAATTTGTAACATTGTAAATATCTTTACTGTATTTTTTATCAATACATCCTCTCTGAATAAAAGTATCAAGTTCTTAAAATAAAATAGTACTGACCCCAAACTTATGAATGGTAATATATTAAGATTCACTTAGCATTAAAGATGTCCGTAAACCTAAAAGTATATTTGCCAGAAAATAATATTAAAACTAATAATAATGTAGTTGGTTCTCCCATGTGGCCACATTTTTATTTCCATTTTGTAGATTTTATTTTAAAATTAAATTTGCAACTAGTTAATGCTGGCTAGATGATAACAAAATGTTAAAAATCAAAAGCGTATCGTTTATTCTGGCAGGTCATGTTAGTCAAGTTCGCATCAGCTGATTCTCAGCTGATCCATGTCTACATAAAGGATTGTGATGCCTACCTTAGCATTCATATATAAGGTCTTTCAGTATTATCAGCAGCTTTCGCGTTGCTCTATAGCTAACTACCCTCCTCCATCCCCAGCTCCTCTCGTCCAGTCAGGATTCAGCCTTCTGATTGCCCTTTGAAACAGACTTTACATAAAATTACTGAACATTAATGATATCTGCAATACATTTATGTTGGTTCTGTTCTGTTTATCCTAGCGGGATTATCGCTGCTCTCCCTGTTCTCATCCATGCTAGGCTGCATGAATGTGCAGGGAGTTCTTGCCCAGTTGCAATGCTAATTGCTGGTCATATTTGACCATATTTGACATTTTGTTAAATAAAAAAGGAAAAATGTTCTATTAATGTTTGCTCCTTTAATCTTAACATTTATCTATTTTCGTATCAATGCAGATGACAGCAGTTTGTTGAATCTGACGCCATACCCATTGGTCCGGCAGAGAAAGCGGCGTTTCTTTGGCCTCTGTTGTCTGGTGTCTAGCTAAGAGCTCTCTCTCCCAGAATCCAGTCACAAATGACTGCGTTTCCTCACAATGTGTGACACTCACCAATCAACCGTACTACTGCCATTTCCCAAACCAGTTCTTTCTTTTGGTGAGTTCCGTCCAATTTCCTACTGCTATGAGAATAAATAGTAATATCTGTGTAACATCAGTAGTCATACAAACACTATATAATATTTGATCAGTACAACAGATTTTCTTTATAACTGAATGTTCGTCTACATTATGCTTCGTTAAGAAAATGGTTTGTAGTATGAATACTGCTATGTTTGTCCACACGATTCATATGCTGTGCTTTTTGTGAAGACAGATGTTGTAATGAGGCATTGAAGAGTGCTAATTAGAGCAGAGGTTATGTTGAACATTAAAAAAAAAAATATATATATATATATATACATACTGCAACATGATTGAATGTGATTTTTTTTTTTTTTTTTTTTTTTTTTTGCTGTTACCATGTTTTTACTACAGTATTATTTAGTCTTCCATAAACCGAAATCCTGTAACTTTTTTTTTCATTTTGTTTCAGCCTTTAGGAGTATATAATACCTGAAGAAGCCTTTGTAAATAAAGAATATATCTAAAAATGGTAATTTTAGAGATGTACATATACAATGTAAACCTAGCGCTCTGAATTATTTTTCAAAAGTGTGATTCTTTTAAAGAGATTGTCAGTAAAGGTTGGCATGTCTATCCATCTGGTGGTGTGATATAAGTCCAGATTGGAGGGACTCAGCATGGGTCTTGCTTATTAATTACAGTTCTAAATGTGTCAGGCATGGTGAAGATACTGTAGTGTTTATGAAAAGGCGCAGTGTCGTTTTACATTGGTAATAAACCTTTTTTTAATGATTTAATAAACTGGAACTTTGTGTCTTGTATTAGAAATGGTTATGTTTATTTAACATACAAAATACCATAAGAAAAGGTACAGATATGAATCTGTGGAATAATAAGTCAGTATCAATAAGTATTACCCTCTTTTCAGAGATACCCTCTGATTAGTCAGATTTTCAATAAGAAATAATATAAACCATCTGATATCCTCCCTATTATCCACAATTCTCAGAACATCCCTCTGACTGGTCACAGACTCCAATTTCAACATCTCCCATTAAATTTATCCCGTTTGGATCTCAGTCAGTTATAGGTAATTGGATTTGTTAGCACATTAATAGGGAGGCTGTGAAATTCACACCTGGCATCAGTGCCTACCCTTTTACTTTCTCGCAACAATGCTGAAGCAGTAATGGAGGGTGCAAAAAAAAAGTGTTTACAGGAACCGACATGGTTTTCAGGTGAATTATTTGGCTGCAGTGCTGACGCTGGAAAAGCTGTTGGCAGAATCCAGGCTGGTTGTCAGGAGTTTGGCAGGACGTCTGGAGCTGGCTCAATATGCTTCTGTCCAGAGCCCAGTGGAAGTCCAGAACAGGTTGACAGGATTTAATGTTTAACTTGTGCTATTCTTATTTATTTATTTGTTTAGCTGGTTATTAGGCTAATCAAATAGTTAAGGAAAGTGAAGATAGTTTTGCTTGATTTTTGTCTGCCACTGATTCTCATTTTATTCTATGACATAAAGTACATGGCTAAACACTCCCTTGTGATTTTTTTAAGCTTTTACTTGTCTTGAAAGAAAAAGGCAGTTAAAGGGGACTACAGAGGTTGTCTTGGACATTAAATATCATCAAAGCAAACAGGAAAACTCCCGCAAACTGTTTTCAACTAAAAATTTTATGAATAATAACGTGGAAGCTTTGTGACTGTAGTGTAGTGTTTGATTGTATATTTAGGGTACAAAATTCATTTACACTATTTAACTGATAAGTGAGGCTCTGATATTATGACTGACAGGGCTGAATGCTGACAATGCGGACAGCTTCTCCTCTGCATT
Organism: Carassius carassius; assembly: GCF_963082965.1. Lineage (NCBI taxonomy): Eukaryota > Metazoa > Chordata > Actinopteri > Cypriniformes > Cyprinidae > Carassius > Carassius carassius. Next base: position 15,712,207 of record NC_081775.1, read on the forward strand.
TCCTCACATTCTGTCACTGCTGCAGACGCTCGCTCCTTCCTGCTGCACGCACACATGGATCCAAGTGTCCGGGGATGAGCATTCCTCACTTGTCTTGCAACAGCAGCTGTTCGTTTGCTCTACAATGACACAAGTGTTGTAGCCAAGCATTCCTGAATACAACATTGCATCTGATTGCAACATTTTAAGTCTTTAAAATACGAGGTTCAAAAACACATTAGCAAGAATTTACATTTTCAGGCCATGGGTTTCCTCAGGAATATCAAATGGGTTTTTCAAAAGGCAGTTTTCAATTTCTGTGGTTAGCATTATTTGAAAAGATGGCCATGATTTGTTTCACAACATTAAAGCATTGGGCTACATTTCATGTTTGGGTATGATAGCATGTACTTAAGTCGTGTTAACCACAAGAGATTTAAAATGGCAAAATAAATGTAAAAGTGTGTGCACACTCAGTTTACATGTTAAAAAAATGACCCTTTTGAAAAAAAAGTGATTGATTATAGTTATTTTTGTTTTCTTTGCGCACAAAATATATTCTCGTAGCTTCTTAAATGATGGTTGAACCACTGATGACACATGGACTATTTTACCGATGTCCTCACTACATTTCTAGGCCTTGAACATGATAGTTGCATTGACGTCTATGTAGGGTCAGAAAAGTCACCCAAAAATATGAAAATATGTGTTCCGAATATTAACGAAGGTCTTATGAGTTTGAAATGATGTGAGTGAGTAATTAATGAAAGAAATTTCATTTTGGGTGAACTATCCCATAAAGCTGTTTTTTTTTTTATTTATTTTTTTAGGTATATTATTTCCTTATTAAGTATAGGTCTACTATTTATAAAAGTATGCTAAAGTGGACTTTTTTTTCACCATGGGATGCGTGCCATTTTTTTATTTTGTATTTTATAATCCCTCACCATCACACATCTCCCAGAGCATGCAGTGTGGGCGAGCAGTGGATGAGCGATGTCTTCAGTAAGCATGTACTGATGTCCCAGACAGCACATATCCTGTACTTTACATAGACTCAGTGTCCGTGTCCAACCGCGCTTCTCATCAGTACCACATATCTCCAAAGAAGACCTGCAGAAGAGAGAGAAAAAATCCTTTATTAAACTTAAAATAAAATGTGTGGGTTTTGGTGGATGGCTGTATAAAAATGCCCTTATGACATTTATTTATTCATTTATTAATTTTTTGAATTTGTGTAATGTACATGCTAAAGCCTTCCTGTCTGGGAACATACTTGCACTCATGGGGTACTTTACAGTTGCCATTGTCCTTTGCCAGGTTCTCCCATGGCTGGCATTGCACTGGCACAGTGGCTGACTTAAAAACTAGTGGAAAACAAATAACTTTTGCTCACATTTTACTCAGACTGTAATAATTAATTCTAAATTTTTATGCATCAATTTGTCAAATGACCTTATAATGATTCTCACTTTACAATGTTTGTGTAATGTGTACCATTTCCTTTATTTTGACTTTGCATACAAAGCACAGCTTCCACACTAGTTTTGTACTAGTTTGCCTGGTTTTGTCCTGGTTGCGGTGACCAGGAAAGGCCAGCATTGAACTGAATCTCAGCCGGACCTTCTCTGACTTTCCCTTCAGGGCAGGAGAGTGAGACAGCTTCACCGATGTTATACGTAAGCTTCCACAGGTAAAAGGTTAATATTTAAACAATGAAAAAACATGTATATACTGAAATATCTTAAATGCATAACAAAAATTATATTATGTATTTATATCATTTAGTATTTATGAAACCTGGTTTCTCATTCTCTAAAATGTATAATTAAAATAATTAAAACAGTAAAACAATAATCCAATAAAATATATATAACAAAAGAGTAATAATGTTAATATTTAATATATAGGCTAAGTGAAATATAAATAATCTTAGTTACTAAAAATTATTTTTGTTATTTACCTATATATTAGTTAATTATATCTATTTTATTTAAATTGTTAATGTTTATTTATTTTTTCTGTCCGTCTGAGTCCATATGAATGGGGGAATTGTGGAAGGGATTAATAAATGGACAATATCCTACTGTTCACCTTGTTATCATTATTTCAATCTGTATTGTCACACAAAATGCTAATAAAAAGATTTTAAGTAAAGTTACTAATTAATCGTTAAGTATTTGTTAACCATGGCTTATGTATAAATAGTTCAAAAATAATTATATACAGAATATAAAATGCATTCTTTATGAAGATACACTGAAAATAGATACTACCATCAGCAAATGACAGCTCTAAAAAGTCCTTTACACTTACTCTTGCCCTCTGTTTGATTTCTCAACCAGTTCAGATCTCTCAGTCTTACTGCCCACTGGATATGCATCTTTGGGATACTGCAATTACGGGAGGACGACAACATTATAACATATCAAAAAACATATTCAATCATATTCTAATAATATAATTATTATAATATAATCATAATTATTGTTACCAAAACAAACCCATTAGCGAGGAGGGAAGGGTGTGTGAATGAATTTTCAAAGCAGTGAGGCTCAACCTTACTGAAAATAGGTCAAAACCAATTAATCAGGTTTCCACATAGTGGCAGTGTTGTTGCACAGTAACTTTCTCTGGGTCTCTAGCACCTTGTAAAAAACAACTGCTTATTACAGCTTTCCAGAACAGAGCTTTGTGCTGCTGAACAGTCTGCTGACCTTTCCTCACAGTAGGTAATCTAATTCATCATCCCAGGCAGTGTTCTCCACAGCGTTCTCAATACAGTCCCTGCTGCCTGAAGGAGTGACTCCGGCGTTACTGACCATCCTTGCAGAAGCTCCATGAAGACCAACAGGCCCAGTCTCCATGGATCACTCCTAAGACACAAAGACATGAACTGGACACTCAGAAACAAGTATAGTGACCCCCCCAAAATTATTTGGATACTTAAGACATGCTTAAAAATGAATAAATTAAACATAAATTGAGCATGTTTATATTTACAGCATATTCCCAATCTCATATCATAAAGTAAAATCATATACAAAAATGGTTTTAGTTATTATCAAATAAATGTTAACATTTATTTTTTTAATTACAACATTACTGTTTTGTTATGATTTCAACACTTATGTGCATACAATAACCATATATTAACATTAGTTTTCCAAACCAACCTTTGGTTTGATGACTTTTGGAAAGTCCTTCACTGAACCATTGCGAGAAAGTCCTGCCATTCTCCACTGGTGTGTTTTTGTTTAACATTGACAATTTTGCTATATATCCAGAAGTTCCACCAATGAAATTTGTGGTCATATAATTTTTTGATATGCTTTCATCTGTTTGAGAGACTATCATGAAAGTATTACATATTCATGCATAATTTAGTGCCATTGTCTCCCAAAAGCAAAAGAAAGCTTCAGCTGAGCATCTATGGTTTGATTTTGCATTATTTTTCTAAATGACTTTAAAAAGGATTGAACTTTTCTAAAAGTTTGTTCATTACATTCTACTGTGGTCCATCAGATGATAAACAGGATGGATGTTTCGACACAATGTTTATCGTCTCTTTGCACAGTTTCTATATAAAAAGACATAACAGACAACTGCTGGATGAAACATCTTGAATGGCATCATCAACAACATTAATGACTTCTCATAATAGTGAAACAAATATGTGACATGCAGACCACTTACGCATTTTTAACAACATCTTGCATAAATAATCTAAACTGGCTCCAAAAAGTTCACAGGCTGTTTTTAGCTTTAGGTTTTGTTTAGTTTTAGTTTCCAGAATCTTAGGAGAAAATGTTAAATATTGAACAATGATGAGTGATGAGACAGCTTTATTTTTCAGTCCTTTAGAAGACTTAAAACAAAAAGAGTGGATTTGTGTCCGCATGTACACAATCACAGGTCACATGCTCATCCCTTTAACCAATGGTATTAATCACATACATAAGCAAATATGAATGTTAAATGTACAGTTTCTGACAGGCCAGGACAAATGACTAAAACAGCATAAAAAACAGTGAAATATGAAATAATCCCCAATATATGTTCAAATAATTTCAAGAGTTAATGTCAATATTGTATAGTGAATATGTTGAAACATACAGTACCTGTGACTGTAACAGCTCATCGTGGAAGACATAATCATCATGCCCATGAGTTGTGCCTGTTGTTCTTGAATGATGCTCAATGTGATTAAGGTAGTGCCAAGTGCTGTCATATTGCTGATTCATCTGTGAAATAATGTTTTGCTGTGACCTAGCAAAAACAAATGCAGAAACTGAGACAAAAAACCTTGAAAGAAAGTCCCCAGGTCCTGGTCATGCATTGGTAACATGTTCTTCTTTTTATTATAGCTCATAATATCATTGAATTGCTCTTGACCAATGAACTCTACATTCGGTGGAGGTTTTTGCAGGTCACGGATCTCTTTATTGTCTTCACAGTCATGATCTCCATTGCATACCTGCGACTGGCTGATACATTTCCCTTGAGAGAAAGAAAGAGAGAAATTATTCAACACCTCTTAAAACTTTTACCTTCTAAAGACTTTTAAATAAGAAAAAGTTGAAATATATCAAATTAAGTATGGCAGACTGACAGTGAAAATGTTCTCCACAATTCTCCTCTAGAGGACAGACCTGAGCCGGTATACATGATGAGTGCGGGTTCAGCTTCCAGTACAAGACTGGCCACCAAACTGAGGGTAGAATGCAGTGGAGCGGCTCTATGTCTGTAATGTCCCCATATGTCAATATACAGATACCGCAATTGCATTTGTGCTAATGTTTTCAGCGTACAGCAACAACACGTTATAGCAGAAAAGATGTTTTTAGTTACTTACTGTGTAATTGCAGTGAGACAAGAACGACAGAACACACACTGAGAACAAAGTTAAATGAAACAGTTTTCCTATAAGTTATGGGAAAAAATACCTTTTAATAATATTTAATTAATCTCGACAATAACATTGGAGTTTATAATTTGCGTCAGTGTAAACTCAAAGCATTACACTCAAAGTCAGTTATGGATATCCATTTGAGTAAACAGACAGATTAAATCATGTTCACTTAGGTAGCTGTCATGCATTTTGAGAATTAGACATCTAAAATTGGATTCTCTATGTCATGTAGGTATACACAGTAGACACTTGATGGAGACAAAGCACCATTTTGCATCCAGTTCTGCACCAGTAAAGATACAGTTCACCCCAAAATAAAAATTACTCACCCTCAGGTAATCAAAGATGTAGAAGAGGTTTTTTTTCGTGTGTGTGTGTTTTTTTTTCTCACACTTTATTTCCCATTTTAGAAATTGTACTAACTGTAAATAACTTTGCAACTAAATCCGAACAAATTTTTAGAAATTTAGCATTACATAACTTGAATTACATAGGTCCTCTACAGAGAATGGGTGGTGTCTGATTGAGAGTTCAAACAGCTGATAAAATACATCACAATAATCTACAAGTAATCCACATGACTCCATTCCATCAATTAACGTCCTGTGAAGAGAAAATCAGTGTATTTGTAAGAAATAAATCCATTTATTAAATCGTTTTAACTATTAAACCCTTTCTTCTGGTCAAAATACCAGTCCTTTATCCATACTAACACTTCTGCCAGTGAAAAACTTAATCCTCTGTTGTTCTCTCACATCAAAATCCACTGAAATTTTTTTTTTTTTTGAACTGTTTTTGCTTTTAAATAAGCTAATCTATGCTTATTTCTCTCCTAATTTAGCAAGTTCGCTTTGGAGTAAAAAATTCCTTAATTGATTTGCTTCTTAAAACCACACAGCTTTTTGCTTCACAAAAGGTTAAATTATGGAATGGAGTTCTGTGGATTACTTGTGAATTATTGGATTTTTTTATCAGCTGATTAGACATTCTGATGGCACCCATTCACTGCAGAGGATGCATTAATGAGTAATGTGATGCTAAATTTCTCTAAATCTGTTCTGATTTGGAGAAAAACAAACTCATTTAGATCTTGAATGGCCTAGGGGTAAGTACTGTGGCGGGGTGAAGAAGGACACTACGAGTAGGTACAGGTGAGTTCCCCGAAGGGTGGATTTTATTGACAAAGGGTGGGCCCGAAGGCGGTGGCGTGAGGTGGTTTGGTGCAGGGTGCTCGGCTTCCTCTTCGGTCTGTACGCTGTGGCAGTGTGGGTCCGTTGTGCTCTCCCGTGTGCGGTGGGGCTGGCGGTCACACACTGCTCTCTGTAAGCAAGACAGATAGTTGGGATTAGCCGAGTCTCGTGGAGACATCTCTCACCTCTGTGTTCGTTTGCTGTGCTTAAGAAGGCAGCTCTTGATGGGGCGCAGGTGTGGCCGCTCAGACCGTGACGAGCAGGTTTCCAGGGCGACGCTGATGAGAGCTCGGGACACGTGTCACACTCCCCCCCCTAAGCGTCATCCTAGTCCTGTGGAGAAGCGGGGAAACTGGGGGAGGGCAGTGGACCCTGACAGACCTGCGAAAGCTGCCCAAATCCGAGAGAGTCCATCGGCGTTGGCATTGGCCGTCCCCGCTCGGTGTTGCACAGTGAAGTTGAAGTCCTGGAGCGCCAGGAACCACCGCATCACTCTCGCGTTCGTCTCCTTGGACTGGGCCATCCACTGCAGGGGGGCGTGATCTGTAATGAGAGTGAACCCGCCTCCATCTCGGGGGTCCACGGGACCTTCTCCGGTTGCCCCTTCCTGGTCAGATCTGTCAGGGGAGAGGCTAAGGAGGAGAAGTTAGGGATATAGCAGCGGTAATACCCTGCCAACCCCAAAAAGGCCCGTATCTGTGTTTTAGAGGTGGGCCGCGGCGCAGAGAGGATTGCTGCCACCTTCTTCTCCTGAGGTCTAATTAGGCCGTGACCCACCTGGTACCCCAGGTACTTAGCTTCAGAGAGGGCCAAGTGACATTTCCGGGGGTTGGCGGTCAGACCAGCCCGGCGCAGTTCCGATAGCACACTCCGCAGCCACTCCAGGTGGTCCTCCCAAGTCTCTGAGTGTATGACGACGTCGATGTAGGCCGCGCGTAGGCCTGAAGCGGCCGGAGGAGGACGTCCATCAGCCTCTGGAAGGTGGCCAGTGCTCCGTGGAGGCCAACGGGAAGGACCCGGTATTGCCAGTGTCCGTTTGGGGTCGAGAAGGCCGTCTTTGGCTTGGCCTTTTCCGACAGAGGGACTTGCCAGTAGCCCTTAGTTAGGTCGAGGGTTGCTATAAACCGGGCCCTTCCCAGACGGTCCAACAACTCATCGACGCAGGGCATGGGGTAGCAGTCGAACTCTGAGACTTCGTTGAGGCGGCGGAAGTCGTTACAGAAGCGGAGGGTGCCATCGGGCTTTGGAACCATGACAATGGGGCTGGACCATGGGCTGTGAGATGGTTCAATTACCCCTAACCTCAGCATCTCCTGTACCTTCTCCTCGATGTCGTGTCTCCGAGCCTCTGGGACACGGTAGGGCCGCTGCCGGACGATGGTTCCGGGTGGTGTGCGGACGTCGTGTTCCAAGACGTGGGTCTGCCCAGTGTGGGGGGAGAACACATCCAGAAACTGACTGACCAGGTGCTGCAGCTCGGTCTTCTGGGCGGCGGAGAGTTGAGGGTCCATGTCCACAACCACGGGAGTCGCCTTGGTGTAGGCAGAGAGCTGAGGCCCAGTTCTGACCCAGCGCTTCAGGAGGTTAATGTGATAGAGCTGGTCTTTCCTCCGTCTTCCGGGCTGCCGCACTCGGTATGTAACGGGGCCGACCTTTTCGGTGACGGTGTATGGCCCCTGCCAGGTGGCCAAGAACTTGCAAGCGGCCGTGGGGACCACAACCAGGACATGGTCTCCTCGCTGGAACTCCCGTGGTTGGGCCGCCCGATTATAATGTCGCTGCTGGGCCTGTTGTGCCTTGACGAGGTGCTCCCGGACGATGGGCATCACTCGGTCGATCCTCTCCCGCATCTCACGCGCGTGTTCAATGGTGGTACAGTGTACGGCCGGTTGTTGTTCCCAGGCCTCTCTGGCAACGTCGAGCAGACCACGGGGCTGGCGCGGCCGAAGAGTAACTCAAACGGTGTGAAGCCGGTGGAGGCCTGAGGGACCTCCCGAACACCGAAGAGGAGGTATGGCAGCATCTTGTCCCAGTCCCTTTTATCTTCGGCCGTCACTCGGTGCAGCATCTGTTTCAGGGTCTGGTTGAATCGCTCGACGAGCCCGTCGGTCTAGGGGTGGTACACTGTGGTACGGAGCAGCTGGACCTTCAGGAGTTTGCAGAGGTCTGCCATCATCCGGGACATGAACGGGGTGCCCTGGTCAGTCAGTATCTGACTCCTAGGTGTCCTGCCATAGGGTGTGCGTCGGCTATCTCCATCACCGTTCCTGTCTTGCTGCGCGGGACAACCAGCAGCATCTTTTCCTCCCCCCTTCGCTGTGTGACACAGTACAGCAGGCCATTTTTCACTATGAAGTGAGGTGTGGGGTGGGGTGCCGGTTGGATTTCTCTTCCGTCCACCACTCTTACTTGGCCCCAGCAGTCTTTTAATCAGTCGTCCGCGTGCTGCTCTTTGGAGAACCCTCCAGCCCCCGTCACCTGTTGGTACAGATCATAGTAGAGGTTAGGTGTTGGAGGGGGTGACTCACCATCTCTGGGGCTGTCCGAGGCCAGCAGCACGGGACGCCGTCGGGACCTCTTGCTGGGCTTCTGGGATGGGCGGTTCCCGGGCGGGCCGGCAGGCTGAGTGACGGTGGCGAGCAACTGGTCGAATCCTGGCCAATCTCGCCCAAGGAGGACTGGTACCGGCAGATCCTTGACCAGCCCGACGTCTATGGGCCAGGCGCCGGGCGACGCAGCGATGGTAACCCATCGTGCCGGCACGTCCCTGGTGTCGCCGTGCACACAGGTGATGGAGAGCTTCGGTTTTACCTCTGCCCGCGGCGCGTTCTCCGTGTGCACGGCGCAGCCTGCCAGCCAAGGTCGTTGCGGCCTGCAGGAGGTGATCCACCACAACACGCTCTGCTACCTGGTGTGCGGTGGTAACATCATCGTGGGACGTCATCCTCGGCAGCAGCTGTGTGGCCTGGACACGGGGGTCAGGCAGCGGAGTACGTGCGCCAGCAGCCATATGGAGCGCGGCGTTATGTGCTCCATAATTTGTTGCTGGCGGATGCTCACCTCGGTGAGGTGCTTCAAGATTTCTTCCATCGCCGGGAGGAGGAGCGCCACCTGGGGAAACCAGAGAAGACACATGAGCCAACAGGGTGTGGGGCAAAAGAAAAACCACAAAAAACAACCAAACCAGTCCAACTGGGGAAACACAGCGTGGGAAGGTGTCGTCGGTGTCTTCTTCACTGTCCTGCCCGCATTCTCCACCAGTGTGGCGGGGTGAAGAAGGACACGACGAGTAGGTACAAGTGAGTTCCCCAAAGGGTGGATTTTATTGACGGGGTAGGCCCGAAGGCGGTGGCGTGAGGTGGTTTGGTGCAGGGTGCTCGGCTTCCTCTTCGGTCTGTGCGCTGTGGCGGTGTGGGTCCCTTGTGCTCTCCCGTGTGCGGTGGGGCTGGCGGTCACACACTGCTCTCTGTAAGCAAGACAGACAGTTGGGATTAGCCGAGTCTCGTGGAGACATCTCTCACCTCTGTGTTCGTTTGCTGTGCTTAAGAAGGCAGCTCTTGATGGGGCGCAGGTGTGGCCGCTCAGCCCTTGACGAGCAGGAGCAGGTGTGACTGCTCGGTTTCCAGGGCGACGCTGATGAGAGCTCGGGACACGTGTCACAGTACATTTTCAGAAAAGTTTAATTTTAGGGTGAACTATCCCTTTAAGAAGCTGCAAATGCGGAGAATTTAATATATAGCCTCTTTTAGATTTCAGATGTCTTGTTTACTGAAAAGGTCACTGTATTTAAAAGTAAAATCTCCTGATGTATCTCCTAAGAGAACAACAGCACATTCCCAGCATATAGATGCCTTTTTGAATAATAATGCCTTGTATTGTCTCTGGGTCAGGGGTTAATTTACATGCTTTCCTGCTCAGGATCCACAGTTCCTCTGAGGATCCCATCTGCATAATTAAAAGGTAATTGAGTTTCTCAGTGAGCCCCTCATCAGCAAGCTGTTATTAGCAACATGTTCAGTGGGCAGATAATGCATCATAAAATCATGTCAGAGTCATACGGTCACAGTGTCCTTTCCTGCATGTGTTCACACAAACAGAAATATATACATACAATATCTCTTAGCACTGAAATGTACATAGCAGGAAATCTACAGCTGGACCTGGAAGCTTTGGTATGTTTCTTCATTAACACTGGAAATTTTTTTATAATTTTAATCTTGATTAATGAATGGAAACTTAGGAGTTCGGGAGCTGAAAAAAATAATATTTCTGATCTCATTTGGCCTTTTGCTGGCACCAGCTACAGCATTCTTTAAATCACTCATTAGACTCATTAAAAGCCAAGGTCATACATTTTGTTCAGTAGGGTCCCCAAAGTCTGAGAACAGTAGAGCAAATACTTGTTCTTCGTTTTTTCATTTAATATGATTTGAATTGAAAATGTAATTTAAAAACTAAAGAATACGTATCTCTTATTTGATTTGACAACATCACTCACACTCCTTAAGTTTCTTTATAACCTGAAGATCATGTTTGTTTGTTTTTTAGCAAGGATGTATTCAGTTGATCAAAAGTGTAAAGACAATTGTAATTTCACAAAAGATTTCTATTTCAAAATTGCTGTTCTTTTGAACTGTAAAAAAAATCCCGAAAAAAAAAAATACATTAAAAAATATTAAACATTGATAATTATTAGAAATGTTTCTTGAGAAGTAAATCAGCCTGTTAAATGATTTCTGGAGGATCATGTGACACTGAAAACCGGAGTAATGGCTGAAAAAAAAATCAGCTTTACCATCACAGCAAAATATCACATTTCAATAAATAAATACAATTTCTGTTTGTGGTTCTGATGACATAAAACTGAAGAATCCAGCTTATATAGAAAGGAAATCTCAAAGTCAAGGTTTGCAGTGTCTGACAGTTTGAAGAAACAGTAGATTATACAACACTAGCAAATTCAAGTAATCTGCTTTGAATTGTAATAAATACAGCAACATTAAGTATTTGTTTAAATTGTTAACATCACAAAAATGTGGTGAAAAAAGTATTTTCTACAGTTACTTTTGTGTTATTTGACTCAATATGAGTTGTAAATGGATGCTGTCAAACTAGGATGTTCCAACTAGCTAATATTGTTCAGCTGCCTGTCTGAAAGCATGCTGGCATTAGGGAAACTCTTATCTTACGCCAGTGCTGCTTTCAAAATGGTGCCACGCTGCTTGTAATTACACTGTGGACTGTGAATGCGAGGTTTATGCCCAGCCTTATTTGGCAATCTGAATAGCGTTTTTAAAATCGCTGCAAGCAACTGTCAAACACGAATAGATTGAGTTGGCAGGAGAAAGAGCCAGTCAGACAATGTCCACTCTTAATCAGAAATGGAAACTGACTAATGATTATATCATAACTGCCTCCCACAACAGGTTTTTATTTATGCCCAAGAGAAACATTTCTCTAGAATTACATACATCTAGAACTGGGCATCAGGAATTGTTGCTGATTAAGTAGTTGAATTAGTGTCAGAACTTAAGCTTCCACCCCAATCCATTAGAAAACTATAGCTGCACTGAATCTAACATGTTCTATAATAACTTAGTATAATAATAATTGTTGCTATTATTATTATTACATTAGATTTTTCCCCACTAAAAAGTGGCACATAGGGTTCACTGGTTTAGTGTGATTTACAAATCAGGGATATTTTGATGTCATTTATTAAGTTCTATATTTTATAATAGGAAATAACAATTACACAGATGGAAAAAAAATATCTAGAAAATGAATTTCTAGGTCAGCTGAGTCTTGTCACTATTGACATACAAAAATATTACAGCTAACCTGCTCATCAACTGCTCATTTACAGTCACAAATCAAGTGTAGCCCTACAGTATTATTGCCTCTGAGTGTGATGTCATACCCTGGTAAAGATAAAGAAGGCTCCTATCCACAGAAAATAAATGACCATTTTCATCTTCTTAACAAATGTAATGGTACACAGAATGTCTCTCTATATTATTACAACATGAACACTCTGAAATATTAGCAACTAATTAATTTGAGCTAAATTAATGCAGATCAATTCTAATTATTTTTTAGAATACATACAATAAAATGTTGCCATAACATGACAGATATAACAGGCTAAGTATACTATAGGCTCTGTAAACAATAAAGACATTCATGGGAGCATCCCTTAGAAAACTACCAATCATAAAGTTTTTGTTTTTTTTGCCTGCATGTGAGTGATTCTTGCTGACATATCTTTAGTGGATGGTTTTGGATGAAGATTGTGTAGTTGAAGATAAGTATAGCTACTGTCAGAAGTCAGCAATCTGGTTAAAATCACTCACACAGAATATACTGTACAACATCTCCAAACATCTCTGTGTGGTTTTCAAAAGGTCAGTTACATACCATGAACAGCAGAGATTGTTTATCTGCTGTGCACTGATTTAGAGAATCACAGTTACAGCAACACTTCATTGTTGCAGTTTGAAAAATACAATCAGCAGACTAACAGCTTCTACTAATAAGCTCACAATCAGAAAAGAGAGCACATAGTGCTCCGAATAAGTGAAAGAGAGGTTTTTAACAGCTGCATAGTGCCATTGTCAAAAACAAGCTGATCGGACCTCTGCCAGCAATGAATAGCTGTAATCGAGAAAGCATGTAATGAGGCCACGGACTCTGCTCTCGGCATCACATACAGAGAGAAAGAACTGGCAAAATGCTCATCACTGCAAATGTTACTTTTTCTATCATTATTTATTCAAATTAGCTTCTCATCTGCATTTCAATAGATTTCAACAGTCATGGCTCATTTGGTGGAGGATATCATAGAAGGCCTGGAGCAAGAATTTCAGCACAAGCTATTTAACTGTATTTAACTTAAATGATCAGTTATGATTGTATATCCATTTGTATAGATTACATTACAACCCAACCTCATGAGAAAGTAGCAGTATTTTGGAAGATTAGCTGTTTGTATGATTTGAGTTAAAAAGTAAGACTTAAAAAAAGCTAAACTCTGCAGGGACACAGGCCCTCCAGGAACAACTGTAGCATTTGGACCAACCAGACACACAAATATTTGTTATATTTAACAAATAATATCTAACACCCCCTCATCTAACCAAAGGGTGTATGGACCCTTGCCCCGAAATGCAACTATCACCTCAAAAAAGGCAGAACAGGCCTCTGGTTCCATAGCAACCAAAGGCACACTATCTGATAACACTAGTTTATGGCTCCCAGGAATGCAGCAAAGCAACTCTTAACTCAAGTCTCTCAAAAACAGACACACAATGCCCATAAAAAGGGACTCTTCTCTAATAAGTTCATAAAAAATCCTCTTTTTGAATGAACACACATATCCTTTAGGATATTGTGTATATTATTGCTGTTTTTGTATATTGTCTGTTGAATTTCAATTGAGTAGAGTTTTATGCATGCTTATGATAGAACCACTCGTTTATGTAATCTTACCTATATGTAATCTTACCATGTTTAGTATCTATGAATTCGTCTTCTGATTGTACACTTGCACACAAAGGGTTTTAAAACTCTTCATTAGTTCCAACCTCCTGCTTTTGAATTTTAGCCTTTCTTATTGGACAAGCCCATCCTGAGAGGCCTGAACCTTCTCAAACCTAGAAGCCTCACATCAGTGACCCGCCTTCAGTCTGTGGTTCTTTTAGATCAGGAGTGGGGAACGTTGATCCTGGAGGGCCAATGTCCTGCAGAGTTTAGCTCCAACCCTGAAAAAAAATACCTAACTGTATCCTGAAGACCTTGATTAGCTTGTTCAGGTGTGTTTGATTAGGGTTGGAGCTAAACTCTGCAGAGACACAGGCCCTCCAGGAACAACGTTCCCCACCCCTGTTTTAGATCCTAAGAGAATGAGGAGGATGAACTAGAACTCTCTTGGACCCCTAAGTCTGCACTTTCCATTCACCATAGATCTTAGGATCTCAGCTGATGTCTCTTTTAGCTCTTTTCACTTTCCACTGGGAAGAAACTCCCAATCACCATTGAGTCAGGACATCTTTGGAATTCATCACTCTTCAAAACCGGAAGAACGTGATCGCGACTCCTACAACACCGAACCTCCAAACCATCAAGACACTTGTTCCAGGCCAAGGCAATGCAAGTATTGTATATTTAACTAAACGAATCAGAGGTTTAGTATAAGTTATAGACCCCGTTATAAACGGCGCTGATGGTTTTACTCAGGTGGTTAATTGACTCTTTTCATAGCTTCATTCTCTGGTTTTCGTGATGGCATCATCCATCAAACTCATTTGCCTTTTCCCCTGTATGAGTGATTGTATGTTTGTTTGTTCGTTTGTTAGACTACAACACGAATTCCGGAAAAGTTGGGACGTTTTTTAAATTTTAATAAAATGAAAAGTAAAGGAATTTCAAATCACATGAGCCAATATTTTATTCACAATAGAACATAGATAACGTAGCAAATGTTTAAACTGAGAAATTTTACACTTTTATCCACTTAATTAGCTCATTTAAAATTTAATGCCTGCTACAGGTCTCAAAATAGTTGGCACGGGGGAAACAAATGGCTAAAAAAGCAAGCAGTTTTGAAAAGATTCAGCTGGGAGAACATCTAGTGATTAATTAAGTTAATTGATATCGGGTCTGTAACATGATTAGCTATAAAAGCTTTGTCTTAGAGAAGCAGAGTCTCTCAGAAGTAAAGATGGGCAGAGGCTCTCCAATCTGTGAAAGACTGCGTAAAAAAATTGTGGAAAACTTTAAAAACAATGTTCCTCAACGTCAAATTGCAAAGGCTTTGCAAATCTCATCATCTACAGTGCATAACATCATCAAAAGATTCAGAGAAACTGGAGAAATCTCTGTGCGTAAGGGACAAGGCCGGAGACCTTTATTGGATGCCCGTGGTCTTCGGGCTCTCAGATGACACTGCATCACTCATCGGCATGATTGTGTCAATGACATTACTAAATGGGCCCAGGAATACTTTCAGAAACCACTATCGGTAAACACAATCCGCCGTGCCATCAGCAGATGCCAACTAAAGCTCTATCATGCAAAAAGGAAGCCATATGTGAACATGGTCCAGAAGCGCCGTCGTGTCCTGTGGGCCAAGGCTCATTTAAAATGGACTATTTCAAAGTGGAATAGTGTTTTATGGTCAGACGAGTCCAAATTTGACATTCTTGTTGGAAATCACGGACGCCGTGTCCTCCGGGCTAAAGAGGAGGGAGACCTTCCAGCCTGTTATCAGCGTTCAGTTCAAAAGCCAGCATCTCTGATGGTATGGGGGTGCATAAGTGCATACGGTATGGGCAGCTTGCATGTTTTGGAAGGCTCTGTGAATGCTGAAAGGTAGATAAAGGTTTTAGAGCAACATATGCTTCCCTCCAAACAACGTCTATTTCAGGGAAGGCCTTGTTTATTTCAGCAGGACAATTCAAAACCACATACTGCAGCTATAACAACAGCATGGCTTCGTCGTAGAAGAGTCCGGGTGCTAACCTGGCCTGCCTGCAGTCCAGATCTTTCACCTATAGAGAACATTTGGCGCATCATTAAACGAAAAATACGTCAAAGACGACCACGAACTCTTCAGCAGCTGGAAATCTATACAAGGCAAGAATGGGACCAAATTCCAACAGCAAAACTCCAGCAACTCATAGCCTCAATGCCCAGACGTCTTCCAACTGTTTTGAAAAGAAAAGGAGATGCTACACCATGGTAAACATGCCCCGTCCCAACTATTTTGAGACCTGTAGCAGAAATCAAAATTGAAATGAGCTCATTTTGTGCATAAAATTGTAAACTTTCTCAGTTTAAACATTTGCTATGTTATCTATGTTCTATTGTGAATAAAATATTGGCTCATGTGATTTGAAAGTCTTTTAGTTTTCATTTTATTAAAATTTAAAAAACGTCCCAACTTTTCCGGAATTCGGGTTGTAGTTTGCGTTAGTGTTTAGTTAATTAAACTCTTGTGCACAAATTACATGAGTTTATAATTCTGCCTTACAAATCAATGTCCCTTTACGATTCCGATTTTGCTACATGCTCTAATGCATTTATACTGTATGAAAATATTTTCTGTGCCCATGAAAATATCCTTTCTACGGAGAAAAAAAATAGTAGGCTAAATCGTGTGCACAATTTACTAATTCATTCCCTCAATGTACTTAAACGTGCACACAATTACTATTGCGTTCCCTCGATTTACTATTTTGTTCACTCCATTTATAAAAAAAACACACGATTTGCTTATTCGTTCCTTCGATTTGCTAAATCATGCGCACGATTTAGCAAATCGAGGGTACGCAATAGTAATTAGAGGGAACGCAATAGTAATCATGTGCACGTTTTAGTATAGTGAGGGAACGAATTAGTAAATCGTGCGCAGAATTTTTTTATTTTTTCTTGCATGTCATGTGCGGGGCTCCGTACCTTAGAGTTTATATGAAATTATGCTAAATGTTTGCTGGACGAACAGATTAGTTAATGGCAATTTAAGTCTGCTACAGTTACTACTGGCAGCTCATATAAATACTTGTAATTAATCATAATTAATTGTAATATTTATATACATTTCCCTTGAGCTTAAATTTGCTACACAACTATTTGACTACCAACATTCTTCAAACTATCTTCTTTTGCGCTCAGAAACTCATACAAATTTAGAACAAGTTGACAATATTTATTTTGGGGGGAACTATCCATTTAAGGCTGGTTCACACCAAGAATGATAACTATAAGGACAAGAATATTAGTGTTTACACCAATAGAGGTTAATATTCTGTTTCTTCTAAATATGTGCTGCAATTTTGTCCACTGCCTTAAATACTCAAGGTCTTTAAAGTAAGGTGGATTCTGATTGGCTGCTTTATAGTTATCAGTAATGTTATAATTATTGTCCTTTCTTGTGAACAGACCTTTAGTTGTGCATAAGCAGATCATAAAGATATGTACAAATGAGTTCATATATAATATAACTTTTTTTTCAACTTTTTTTTATATCAGTATTATGAATTTTTAACAAATATTATGCAGAAAACCTGTATTCAATTAACTGAATAGATAAATTGCATTATAATGTATTTTTGAATAAAAAGGGAAAAAAAACACACTTTGTGGCATATATGCAGTATTTACATTTATTGTACACCAGATTTGTCAGAAATGTTTGATTAGGACATATACCCATAGAAAGTTTACATACAATTTCTCGACCTAGACAACTACATGCAATTTTATACTGTACAAAGGCATGATTAATGCTCCAGTTTGGCCATGGGATTGTCACGTTAATAAAAAATGATTTAAACACTTCAATAAACAGACAATGCTGCAAACTTTCTAGTTAGTTTTTCAGTGCCACCTGACTGTAAAAGAGAGAAGGCAGCAGTGTGGGATATTGTTTCATAATGTCATATATTGAACAAATTCAATTACTTGGCATCTGTGTGATTAAAACATTAGCATGGCCATTTACCCAATTAGTCTGGCTAATTAGAAAATGGTGTTATAATAAGTCTGTTCACACCCATTAAGTGAGTCTCTTGAGTATTTGTTTACGTTATGCATGTTTACAATTTAATGCAATTTGTGCATTATTAAGTGATGAATTGTATGGTGGGGGGGGGGTGTTCTGGAACTTCAGTGGCCACTCTTTAACAGTCCACAGTCACAGCAGTGCAAATACAAAGAATATTTATGTTGTTCATGGATATATAAAATAATCTGTTGGAAAAAGTAAAGAATGACTACAAAAATGTAGAAACAAAGCCTCACTTATTAGTGTTGATAACAGCAGAAAGGCAAAAAAGCTGTTACATACAGTTGCAATTTTTGGTTGTGAATACAAACATCTAATAGTTCACTTCTTGACCTCAACTCTTGATGTATGTTCAGCATGACAAATAGTGAGCCAAGTTACAATTCAACAGGTTTACAAGTATTTACAACTCGACAATCATACAAGTTACTATGACCACTAGAAATAAACCAACAATAGATTCAGCATCACATTCACTGTACAAACAATATTTATTCCCATGAAATAAGTTAACGTTACTGTTACTTTGATCAGAAGCAGAATTTGGTCAGAATTTATCAAGGTTTTGAGCAATGTGGATCAGTAACTACCAGTCCACAGACTGAACACAGAGAAACATGGGAAAAGGCCAGTCACCTTTTTTTGCCCAGAAAGAAATGAATTCACCATCTGCCCCTGTTCATCCTCAGACAAAACCTGAAATTATTCCACCTGACCGTGTCTGGTCTCTACTTTCATTCTCATGGTTTCCATTAGCCCTAAAAATGTCAGACGAACACAGCCTCTATGATCCAAAAAATAAATAAAAATCAATAAAACATAAAAATATGGCAAAGAGAGAGGGAGCAAGTAATTGATACCACAAGCGATGTGAGAAATGTGGAGGTTCAGGTGGCGTTCTCTTCCTCATCATCCAGGTAGTAGTTGAGGGTGATAACGGCGCTAATAAATTCCCCCAGCTCCACAAAATCGGCCGTGATGATGTTTACTCCACTTTCCCCAGGTCGCTGTGAGCGGATCCACTGCATCATGCTAGGAAGAGCCCTGAGAAAACATATATACAGGTCGCTAATATACATTAGTTCCCAAACAGAACACAAAATAGATCAGGTTCAAAACATAGTGAGCTGAATTTTTTAGAATTTAATGAATTATGAGTGTGTTTATATTATAATCAGCCTTTCTCTCGCATCGTCTGCCATAATACAGTTCAAGAATACATGCAATCTTACAATGTGGTCAAAATTAGTTATCTTATATGGAAGCACATTTTCTTTGCCACAGAAGGAAAAAAATATCATGCTTTTGCTAAATAATAATAAAGACTTACAAAGTCGAAATTATGAGATACTAAGTCAAAATAAGAACATAGGTCAATTATTTGATAAAAATTTAAATTATGACAAAAAGTCAAAATTATGAAATTAAACATTAATCTTTACACAAAAATTCAATTATGACAAAGTCCATTTTATCATCATTTTAGCTATTCTATAATTATAACTAATTTGTCACTAATTTGTCAAAATTATCTCATAGTTTCAACTTTTTGTTGTTTAAGTTGTAAGTTTCTATTTTAATGTCATAATTGTTTTGTCATCACTTCGACTTTGTCACATAAGAAATCATGCTTAATAGTCCTAATTATAATGCAGAAAATTCAAAGAGATACTAAATCATAATTATGAGTTGAAAAAGTTCAAATTATCTCCATAATTAGGGATAAAAGGTTAAACTGCGACAAGTCAAAACCATGAAATTAAACATTCTTAACATAGTCATAATTATCATCTTTCAATTTTTTGTCATAATTATTATTTATTTAATTTTTTTGTGGCACAGTTATTTACCAAAGTAATATATTTTTTCTTATGTGGCAGAAACAGGGTTTCCTTGTCTTAGTAGGAAGCATGATTCAATTTAATTGATTAGGATACTGTCTAGGCAGGCAGCTCACTACATTTTGGAACAAATATAATATGCATTGTTTGCCGGGTCTGTCTATAAATTGTCTGCAGGTGGTGATGCACCTGAAGTGGCGTCACATCGGCAGACACAGACTCACTCCTGTGAGGACTATGACTCAGGAGTTATCTCATGCTGCTCACTCCCAGATGATGCAAGGGCTAGAAGGCTTTATCAGCTAATAAGACGCCATGCTTGTCAGATTGCAGTGTGCTGGCAGAGGCCGTATCATTTTACTCTCTGTGCCCCACCTCTCCCCTCATATATAATTAATTTGCCATCAGCACAGTTGATGCAAAAAATAACGACACAATCGACCAAATGATCACATTGGCTTTGGCCTGGATAAAATAAACTTAAACATATGATCAAAGTGTGCATTTTCCTAAAAGAAAGTAGAGATTGAATGCTTAAGATGTTGCTACATGCTGAGATGAGACTTCTGAATGAGTCTTCCTGTAACCAGGGTGACTAACGCTGGTGTCAGCTCTGCCCTTTAGCTAATGTACCAGTTACACTAAGCAGAAATAATGTGCTGCTCCTCACCAAATACCCAGGGGGAATTAGCTACGAGTGTGGATAGCATGAAGGTGGGATCATAAGGTGTGATTACAGTTCAGATATGGTTCCACTCTTTTAAATACCTTGACAAAATTATGCTCAGTTCTGTTAACAGAATCAGATAAATTCTGCCGACTATGCATCGGTACCAATAACACCACTACTGAATCTATACTTCTGTTCAATAGTCTGGGGTCAGAAGTTAATACTTGTAATTCAGAAAGAACACAAACTGACAAAAATGACAGTACATTCATGTATAATATTATAAAAGATTTCTATTTTAATTTTTTTAAATGCTGTTCTTTTGAATTTTCTGTTCATCAAAGAATCATGAAAATAATCTATCATGTTAAACAGCACTGATAATTCAACACTGATATTAATAAGAAATTTTTCTTAAGCAGCAAATGAGAATGATTTCTGAAAGATCACATGAAACTAAGGACTGGAGGAACGGCTGCTAAAAAAATCAGCTTTGTCATCACTGGAATAGATTACATTTCATTCACATAGAAAACAATGATTTAAAATTGTAATAACCCTAGTGAAATGAAATATATTTAAAATACATTTATTTCATACTAAGTATAGTTCAAATATTTTAACATATTGCTTGAGACTTACAGACATAAAAAAATAATTAAACTTTATTTGGAATAGTACTTGTGCACAATGCACATTTCTTAATATTAAAGGGTTAGTTCACCCAATAACCAAAATTCTGTCATTAATGACTCACCCTCATGTTGTTCCAAACCAGTTAGACCTCCGTTCAACTTCGGAACACAGTTTAAGATATTTTAGATTTAGTCCGAGAGCTCTCAGTTCCTCCATTGAAACTGTGTGTACGGTATACTGTCCATGTCCAGAAAGGTAATAAAAACATCATCAAAGTAGTTCATGTGACATCAGAGGGTCGAAAATACATTTTGGTCCAAAAATAGCAAAAACTACAACTTTATTCAGCATTGTCTTCTCTTCCAATCTGTTCTGAGATTTCAAAACACTGAAGTGTAGTGATATCCGGTTCACGAACGAATCATTCGATGTAACCGGATCTGGTTGAAGAAGATCCGGTTACATCGAATGATTCATTCGCGAACCAGATATCACTACTAGGGGTGTAACTGTACGTGTATTCGTACCAGACCGTTTTGGTACAGAGCTTTCGGTACGGTGCTTTCTCCGCGTTCAGTGCAAATCTTGCCCTGCAGCTGATTCTAAGGCCGGTGACACACTGGCTGCGTGGCGTGAGCGTGCGTTTCTGCTGCATGTCAGTTGCGTGACGGCTGCTTCGTGTTTTCTGTGTCTTTACACACCAGAATCGTGCCTGATGCGGAGCTGGCGCGCTGCTGCTGTAGGTGACCTAGAGGGAGGCTGCCGACAGACCAGGATCTTGTCTTCACGACAACAATATCTATACTTCATGTTGAGCATAAATATAAAGCCTACTGATAAAGGACACCATCAACAGTATTGACGGCAAAGTAGACTATGTTTGACAGGTGCAATATGCCAGTGTGTCACCGGCCTAAGGTTTTCAAAAGGCATCACGCGAGTGTGAACATCACTACAACTAGGGAAAAAACAATTGTAATTCAAATGCAGCTCCCGTCGGCATTTAAACAGACCTTTGCTCTTAATTCCGATGAGTCCAACGCAATAACGAAATCTGAGCAGGTCTAAAAACTGAAATTGTTGATGCTGGAAAAGTGATATATATATTTTAAATATGAGCAGGCATACAAGCTGGGATTGGTAATGCTGCACTGTAATCATAGTTATTTATTTATATTTTTCATTATATTTTATTATATGATATTGGTTTGAGACTGAGAGTATTTTATTTAGTGGAGAACTTTGCAGCAGTATTTTATTTCTTATTCTTTTTTTATTTTATATATATTTTATTAAAAAGTATTTTTAAAAAGTGTAAACAAATTGTAAAAAAAAGTTTATAGTTATAAACAACCTGCAGTTTAATGTTTGCATTTCTTTCCCTTACTGTACCGAAAATGAACCTAACCGTGACTTTAAAACCGAGGTACGTACCGAACCATGATTTTTGCGTATGGACAGTATACTGTACACACAGTTTCAATGGAGGGACTGGGAGCTCTCGGACTAAATCTAAAATATCTTAAACTGTGTTCCGAAGATGATCGGAGGTCTCACGGGTATGGAACGACATGAGGGTGAGTTATTAATGACATAATTTTGATTATTGGGTGAACTAACTCTTTAAGCCTAAAATGTGTTTTAATGTCACTGTTGATGAGGATTGTATGATCTTTGAATAATACTGGTCTTTAATTGCAAGATATTTAAAGTGTACCTTAAGTATACTTGCAATAGTTCCACTTTAGCAAATATATTTCAGTATATCTTTAGTTGCACTTCAGTACAACTGTCAAACATTTAAAGTGCATTAACACAATTAACAAAATTAGTTTAGCAGACTAATTGGTATATAACTGGTATATATACTGTGTATACCAGTTTAGTACACCAAAATTACAAATGCAGGTTATATTATTAAGTACATACATATGTAAATGTATTTTTAGTATACTTAGCATGAAATTAATCGATTTCAAATACATTTTAGTATAATTATTTTTCACCAGGGAATACATCTGAATGTTACTGGGGGGGTTTTCTGTATTTTTCACAATAATAAATGCAGCTTTGGTGAGCATAAGAGACTTCTTTCAAAAACATTAAGAGATCATACTGATCCCAAACTGCTGAACAGTAGTGTAAAGTGAAAAACATATGTGACAAGTGTAGACTAATTACTGAATGAACCATTTTTAAATGGTTCTTTTATGAATCAAATCCATACAGCATGACTAATGTAGTCAAAATGATTCCCGAACAAATTAGCTGGTTCTTTTTAGTCAATCTGTGATTGTATTTAGGTATCTTGAGACTTCACTGACTGATTGTTCATATGACTATGTGTGGTTAAACATAAGTTTTATGAGTTTTGTGTGTGGGTAGTATTTTATTAAATAAATAAATGCATTAAAATATCTAAAGCTTTTTTCCCCCCAGTATTCAGTAATGCATATTTAACACCAACTTTATTTACTGCATCTATGATAAGAATATGAAGAGTAATTTAAACATCTGGGTAAAAACATCTTTTGCAGGAATTGTTTCCAAATATTTCTTCTTCAGAAATACTAAAAGAATCATTCTTTTAAGAAACCAGAATCACTGAGAGGAATCTAATTATTATATATCTCTATGATTCCAATGCCTAATTGTTATGGCTGTGCTTAGCTGCATGCCCAGTGGCACACTATATATCATGAAAGAATAACAGAAGATCATCCTTTGACAGCCACAGATGCCAATGTATTCCATGCGGGAAGTGGAAAGACCCCCTCTCAGTCATTTGAATGAGCAGAATATTGTTGCACTCTAGAATTAATGCACTGAATATGTTGTTCTGTTGTCCAGAGCCATTTCGAAATCTGCTTTCTGCCAAGAGTTTCATGTTTCAAACCAAGCCTGACTAACCCTGATCAGTGAAGCCCAAGAGACTCTGAGCAACGGCTAATAACTGTAATGAGATTAAATTGGGACTGTAAAAAAATCTGCCTGGCGCTGATTTGAAGATAACAGAGAGTGAAATCTAATGAGTCAACGTGTTCTTTGATGCCACACATTTCACAGAATGGATTTTGTAAGATAGCCTACCTCTCTGTGATGGTCTCCCTCAGACCACTGGTGACACCCTTCATGACGGTGCTTGCTTTGGGAGTGAGAACCACTTGGGAAACAAAAAAGGTGCCCTTGCGTCTCCGATCCTTTACTGAGGCTTGAAGGAACTGAATGAGCTTCTCGGGATCTGTGGTATTGGCCCAAGGAGAAGGCATCATCTGACCAGGCCACAGGAACGGAACCTCAAGAGCCATGGGATTGTGATAGAAGACCAGCACCTGATACTCTTTCTCCCAGAGGTACTTCAGGCTTACCTCTTGAGCAAACACTACTGGACAGAGTCGGTCCCCGAAGATGGTGCGCAGCATCTGGACCAGCTTCTCGTGATGGAGGTTCTGTACACCGTAGAAGTGGTTGAAGTCCAGGAACACGACCTCGCGAGCATGGGAGGCCAGGAAGGTGCTGATCTGCTCCAGGCCTTCACGTACAGTGGCGCTGAACAGGCCGTGTGCAAAGAAGAGCTCGTTGTCGGGGTCTCTGGGTTTGGTGGATATGCGGAGGTCAAAGAAGCGGATGCCTCCCTCCAGCTGGCTGGTGAAGTTCATGGTCTGTGTCGCCAACCACTTCCTCATCAGCTTCTTGGCCACTGTGCCAAACACAGAGACAAAGTTCTGTACGGTCTCAGGCTGTTCCGGCCCAACTGGTGAGGCTTCGTCGATGTAAAAACTAAAAGAGTCGTGGGAACCTGGACGAGAAGATTTCTGAGTTAGTGATATTCATAAAGAGAGAACATTAAAATGATTACAACTGAGTGAACTAATGCAATTTTCTGGCTCATATAAAACATTCTTAAGGGAACTTGTTATAGTATATATAATGCAGAATCACCAATCTTTGTGGAATGATAAAGGCAACATTTACATTGCTTTAGAAGAAATGGCACATAAAAATATAATATAATATAAAATATACCTGCACTCCTATTCAAAAGCAAAGAGAAATTAATACTTTTATTCAGCAAGGATGCATTAAATTAAAGGTGACAGTGAAGACATTTAAATTGTTAGAAATGATTCTATTTCAAATAAATGCTGCTCTTCTGAATTTCTATTCATCAAAGAATCCTGAAAAAATTGTTTTTAAACACTGATAAAAAAAAATATTGTGCAACAATTCTGCATATTAAGAGTATTTATGAAGTATCATGTGACACTGAAGGCTGGAGTAATGGCTGTTAAAAATTCAGTTTTGCATTACAGGAATACATTAAATTAAAAAAATATAGTCAAATAGAATTTTGTATTTATTATTTTATGTTGTAAAAATATTTCACAATATTGCTGGTTGTACTGTATTTCTGATCAATGAGGCCTTGATGACCACAAGACAAAAACTTTTGATAAATATAGTAGTATTTAATAAAATATTTATTCTGTGGATCAATGAAGTGATTTAGTTTATATATTACTATATTAACTATCATATAGCAAAAAATTGTAGAGACCAGCTTTTTGACAGAATATTCTGACTGGCATGTCCACGAAAATATTTCGTTTTGGCTCCTTTCTGGTAAAGTTATTGAATTTTCCTGCTTTATGGACTTCACAGACATGCACATTGCACAAGTCTACAAATGCACTTCACATGTGTCATTTTGGGACAAGGCCATCTGCTCTAAAATGATGAGCACAATGATTTTAAGGTGACTTTCTCTGAGAAAGGCTCAAATCTAAAACTGTCTGACAATCTGCATACTTTTGTACAGCAGGAATCTAAGAATACATATAATGGCTCTTGTAACAGTTAAATTGAATAATGCAATAGCCAACACTTGCATCCAGACTGCAGTAGAAGAAAAAGCGTTGCCAGGGCCTAAAGGACAATAACGTGGAGTTCACAAGCACGCTTTCAGTGTAAATACAGAGCAAAGCCAGGTGCTATGTTTGATCTCCAAAAATCAAAACAACTATTTAAATAGACGCATTGCTAATGCAATTAAATGAAAGCATTAAGCAGTCTATATCCTGTGCATGTGAGAGAGACTCTCCGAATATTATTTTTGATGAATAAACAATGCAGCTCTGCATCTGAAGGCAGCATCAACATTCACCATGAGAAAGGGCCATTAGGCAAACAGCTGTCTGCTCGCCAAAGACATCTCCGCAATCACCACAACAACAAAACCAGTCTAAATGATGGAAGCAATAGATGCTGCTTTTAACCAGCCAAGGAGAAAGAAAGAAAGAAAGAAAGAAAGAAAGAAAGAAAGAAAGAAAGAAAGAAAGAATTGCAACTCTCAGAGATTTGCTACAGTTTTCCCAGACAATCTGTCTCTATTATTACAATAATGTGTGTCATATATCTAATGAATGTTCATTAAACAGATCAGCCTGGAAATATACAGATTTTGTTGCTGTTACTTCTTGTGTCAAATTCAGATTAATGAGTAAAAGTATGTCACATTTTCCTCCTTGACATAGGTAATGCCTTCTGGTATGTGGACATGGAGGGAAGTCTCAGCTAACACAATTTCCATCTACATCTCATTAAATCAGAGACTGTGAAGGGAAATAAGATATGAGCATAACCGTAAATACGTTTTTATGAAACCAGCACTATACATTACTATTTAAACATGTTTATTCTCATCCTCTTTTTTTACATTTACAAAAACTAATTGAAAGCAACTTGTCTTTTCTCATTAAGGTGTTGTGAAAAACTTAAAGACAATGGAAGCTGTATTCAGAAGAAAATCATGTGAAATACAACAGGCCTAAACAACTACAGCTCCATGAGGACCCAGTGCATTTATTCGGCATTCTGATAGCTCCTCATCTAAATCCAAAAGAGTATCTTCTTGTTATGAGATCCCTGCTTTGAGATGCACTGAGCTGATATTAGGAATGTTTGAGGAAAATTATTTCTGGGAAAATGGACCATTTAACAAAATGAAAGCGACTGATTGCGCTCATATTTCACCTCTGAACCTCTGAGAGGAGGCACATTAGAGTGGATTAAAGACTCATTTTTGTTTTTGAAACATGCAATTCAGAGATGATTAGTGAAACAATACATTTTGCTGTGCAGAGAAGTCAAAGACCTGTCTACATAAAATGAATAAAAAGCTAATTATATTACAACACAAACCAAAAATATATACACAAAACACCTTTCCACGGCTTAGCTGAACAAATCTAGATGAGAAAGTGCTGCAGTGTTTTCATCTTAAGACTTTATCTTCTGATATAATGTGATTTTTTTCCATGGATATGGTGAATAAGAGCTAGCATGAATTATTTTCCAATGTGATCTGTCAAAATCTCCCTGGGTTACCTGTCCAACATCACATAATGCAGCTCAGAGACATACTGGTCATACTAAAAGACAAACCAGCTGCAGCAAAGCATTCAGGATATTCTATTCAAGGGTTTACTGTGAACCCTTAGGCTGCTGTGTGATGATGTAACTACTCACAAAAGATTGACATGTCACTGTCAACCTCAGTACAGCAGGAAAAAAAGTCATCATTACAGGAAAAAGTGAATCTTTTCCCCATGGTGACTGTGCAATTTCATGTCTGGTCACTTAATCTTTTCCATTTATCTTGTTTATTGAGACATGGCAGGCTAAATATCCTCTCTTTTAGGTCTAAAGTGCAGGATTAATGGATGAACAATTGGATGGATGGCCAGATTTAAAGATGAATCAGACAAGAGCAAACGGTGCCTTCGAGGTTTGAATCCATTACGATTTTTCATGCCTCTAGTACAACTTTAAGCAATTGAGATCATTTTGTATGTGCGCATGTTGCTGCGTGTGTGTGAGATCTGTCAGGAAATAAAGAAATAATTCCTACACTTCACCGCAGGAAACATTTTGGGCAGGCATTTTTGACATCAAAGCAATGCAATGCTCTACTATGAAGAAAAATGAGTGGAGAAGAGTAAAATGGGTAATTAAAAAACTTATTTTCAGAGAACAATTATCTGCAACAAAGATGTGCCTTGAGTTGGATTATTTTTTTGGTCTTCGATCGAGCATGTACAATCAGTCCAAGTGCTTAGCCAATAATCGGCCATGGATGCCATTCATGGACAGGAAAAGACTTGGCCAGCAGATGAGTTTCTAATGACACTCTCCTGATGCCTCAAGGTCAAACGTCTAGACCAGACAAGATCACTTCTAACATACCACTGCAGTGAGATTACGAAGCCTCTGTAAAGCTCATCAACAAAAAGCTCTGGTTAGTGGCGTAATACTACTTATTCTTCATTGGTGAATAGGTGGGATTACATATGCTACCATGTATGAAAAATGGGGCAAGATAACTCCAGCTTTGCACTGCAAACATCTTTACAGTTCATACAAAATGTTTAGCAATATATTATATTATTATCATGTGACACTGAAAACCGAAAAATCACAGGAATATGTTTTAAGTAAACATGAAAAATTCTTACAACTCATATAATGTTGCTTTAAATCAGCAAAATCTGCCATGTTTAATACATAGCAGAAAATAGAGTGTTTACATTTGTATGGCATAATAAATGAAAAATGCACAACACTCAACAACCCACAGATTTTTCAGTTTCTACAGTGTCTGTCATTGGCTGCCACTCAAAAGCTGATTACATACTAAATATGATTAAGGGGCAGAGACACATTCCCTTATGAGAGCTGTAGCGTGAATATCAATTATGGCT
Organism: Carassius carassius; assembly: GCF_963082965.1. NCBI lineage: Eukaryota > Metazoa > Chordata > Actinopteri > Cypriniformes > Cyprinidae > Carassius > Carassius carassius. The sequence goes on from NC_081775.1 coordinate 15,740,758, forward strand.
CTCCATAAAACCTAATAAGCCCTGGTTCCATTCAACTGCAACACCCTGCGTACATTCAAAGCACAGGTGTCTGATAAAGCAGCAGTGGCCTGCTTATTCTGTAGGCTTGTCACTTTAGCACAGGTGCCCTTAGCACTGACACAATTCCTCTGCAGGTTACAACGGTGACTTTAACGGGGTGATGACCTCATCAAGCCAGCCATCCATCAGAGCACAGTAGTATAAGAGCCACACAAAAGACTTCCTCTGCAAAAAAAAAAGGCATTTTTTAAGACGCTTAGCAGAGGCACGCAGGTTTTTTATGTACATAAACACTGTTCAGTGTCCACAACAAAGGAATAAATGTATCCCTTGATGACAAAGATCCCCCTGGCACATACACTCTGAGGGTAGAACATAGAATATCTATTCAGTTCAGTAATGGTACACTGTATGTCTGCCCCCCGGGGACTTGTATGCCAATAGAAGAATGTTTTAGCAAGTGCGTATGTGGAGGATGATTAGCCGACCTCCAAAAAACTGCCAATACTGATGCTGCAAGTAAACAATGTTGAGTTGCAACAGGAAGATCAGTCAAATCTTTAATCTTAGAGAGAGGTTTGAGAGGCTATAATGATTTCTTGAGCCTCTTAATTTAGAATGACTATAAAAAGAGTTCCGATAGAGGAAATAAAAGACACACCAGATTCTCTTAGCACAAACATTGACCTTCACGCAGCAGGAGGAGGCAGAGCCAGTTTTTGAGTGGCAGTGATTAAAAATATCAGGGCCTATAATACATCCACATACTGACTTTGATGACGTTTAAAGCAGATGGCTTTCTAATATCGTTGTATAGGAAGGAATTGCTATTAGAAATTATCACAAGTTTAAGCGTTGCTTATATGATGTATTCCCAAGAAAATGTAGAGTAAGATTTGATTTCACCCTAAAATTGATTGGATTGTGAAAAGTGAATGTTACATACCAGAATGGAGGCAGGTCAAAAGCAAGTTTTAGACTGCATTAGTCGGGTTCTGGAAGTAAAAATCACATTCATTTTCTCTGTAGAGGAATTTGATTTTAATCATAACTTGTGAAGACAGACCTACTGTGAACTACGAGGTTGTTAAAGGTATGCGTTTGTTGAAGCCATCAAAAACAGATTTTAAATAATCACATTAAACAGTTGAATTCCTGGTGAAAAACTGCATTATCCATGATTCTGCACATACATCTCCACCAAACAGAGACTCATGGCAAGCAAATCGCACCAAAAGAATTCTGCCCACTTCCAGGAAGCACCCCAAATGATAGAGTTTATTTCCCTATACTCTCAAACTGTGTTTATAATATTCATATTTTGCAATAAACAAATTCTACTGTTTCAATACAATCTTTAAATCAATAGTTATAATTCTCAATTGTTTTTGAATTCAATTATTTCATTCGTTATGCTTCTTGGGTAGTTTGTTCCTTGATTAAAGCTGTTATGTGCAGTCTTGGATCTTTGTCTTTTTATCCAATTGTACATTCTTTCTATGCTTAATATACGAAATTGTATCATTATTATTTACTGTGTAGCTGGTTGGTTTGGTTTATGGCTTTAATAAAGTTTTTTTTTTCATGGGAATAACATTGAAATAACACTGAAATGCACTGAAATAACACCAGCAGCACAACCCAGAAAAGGAACATTCATTAAGTAAACAGATTGATTGTGGTTTCATGGTGTCTTTAATATAGACTTACAAAGGAAAACAAAGTGCATTATGCAAGTTTTGAAAAAAAAAAAAAAACTAAAATAGAATTTTTTGGGAGAATCATGCAGACCTCCAGCAGCCTGACAATATGACAGCATGAGAGCAAAAGTGCCTCAGGCTGAAATTAAGCATTCCTGAAATATGCATGAGACAAAGGCGAAAGATCAATGATTATGTTTTTGGAATTGATCTTGAGGAGCTAAAATGACCACTGCTTTCTCTAATTATATCAGTGTACATTTAAACTGAAAAACGCACTTTATTACCAGTGGCTTAAGCAAAATCAGACTTGACTAACATAGGGTCAAAATAGATGAATGAATGGATGTACAAAACCTCTCACTGTTGCAGATGATAAACGCATTTCTACAATAATTGGATGGATGGATGGAAACAAGGATAGATGGATAGACAGATGTATACTTTTTCATACAGTGTCAGTTGTATACGAGCCCCTGGGCAAGATGCTTACATTTTAATGGATAATTTATGGTTGTCTTTAAGAGTTAATGTTAACAGCACATGGTAAGACAAACTCAAAAGCTCACAGATTTGCAAGATATCTGTGTGGGAGTGGTACGTGTTCAGAATTCTTACCGAAGCCTTCACTCGTTTAGAGCTTTTTGATAAACAGCTGCTACACTACAACTTTCCATCACCCACCCACAGCCTCGCCGACAACACTGTTTTTACAAAAGTTTTACAAAAGAGTGATGATGGCAATGGGTCAAGTTGTCCTTAAGTAGGCTACTGCTTGTATACTACTGCTGGAATGATGAATCCTGCACAGACCAGTGTCAGTGGCATTGTGATCTTCTCCACTAGATCTGTCCATAAAAATCATGCTATTTAGTTTGCATTTATATTGTATCTTGAAACCAGAGCACTTACTGTATGGTACGATCAAGAAATCAGAATCTATAATTGATGATTTGGAGGTGGCAGGGCAGTTAATTGATCCCTGTGGCTCAGGGTCGAAATCAGTGACAGAGACGTTAATCAGGAGTTTTAATCAGAGCTGTCCAGGGCTGATTGCTTCAGCCTTTGGTGCAGTTCAACTACCCAAACTCCACTATAAAAAAACACTAAACCTCTTACTTTCAGAACCATCCTGAACTATGCATGCCATAAAAAGCCATTTAAAAGCATTAGATAAAAACAGTGCTTTTCGGATTTGAAATAATAATAACGTAATCCTGAGTCATCTTGTTTTATATTTGTTCATACATTAACCTGGGTAAGTAATTAAGGGGTAAGTAGGGGAAGTCGTGGCCTAATGGTTAGAGAGTCGGACTCCCAATCGAAAGGTTGTGAGTTCGAGTCCTGGGCCGGCAGGAATTGTGGGTGGGGGGAGTGCATGTACAGTTCTCTCTCCACCTTCAATACCACGACTTAGGTGCCCTTGAGCAAGGCATTGAACCCCCAACTGCTCCCCGGGCGCCGCAGCATAAATGGCTGCCCACTGCTCCGGGTGTGTGCTCACAGTGTGTGTGTGTGTTCACTGCTCTGTGTGTGTGCATTTTGGATGGGTTAAATGCAGAGCACAAATTCTGGGTATGGGTCACCATACTTGGCTGAATGTCACTTCACACTTTAATTCATGTGTATTTATTTGGCATTATAGTTTGGGGATAAAAAGAACCATGCTCTCTTATAAAAGCTGTACTACCCTCCTGAAATGTTGCTTAACCCTAGGTTTACCCAGGATTAAGCATAGAGTGAAGCCTTCCTGAAAGTTTAAAGGATCAGTTCACCTAAAAATGGAAATTTGCTGAAAATTTACTAACCCTTGTGGATTATTTTGATGTTTTTTTATCAGCCGGTTGGACTCTTGTTCTAATCTAACGGAACCCATTTACTGCAGAAGATCCATTGGTGATCAAGTAATGCTAGATTCTCCAAATATATTCAAATGAAGAAAAAAGCTCATCCACATCTTAATAAATTTTTAGATTTCTTGTTTGTTTTTTGTTTGTTTTTTTCGGGGAGAGTATTAGTCCTTTAAACAGATTCCTACAAGTAATGAGCACTCAATCACTGATTGCATTCATCTTAACAGAATTGACACATTTACAAAAAGTGATGAATCATTATTCCTTGTACACCAAGAACATGCAATGTCTGTATGCAAATACAGTCTTGAACCCTCTGATTCTAACAAGGTTTTTTATTTATTATTATTTTATTTTTTACAAATAAAGGTTTCTACAATGGGGTTTTGCAGCAAAGGCATAGAAGAATCATACTGGGTTCCTCAAATAAACGAATTAATGGTTCTTAAGAGTTCTTGTGAAGAACACTTTCCACTGGGAATGTTCCATGGGCTATATAGATTACAGGTTCTTTATAGAACCACGGATAGCGGCAATATATGTTTAAAGGTGTGTGTGGGGGGGTTGCTATTGTGTAAACTATTACTTGTGAATTAGGTGTTTAGGGTTTTTGTGAATATTGAGAATATGTATAGGGTAAGGTTAAAAAGTAACAAAGCAATTATTCTTCACTTCGCTGGTATTTATATTTTTCTTTTACTCCTCATCCAACTACATTGTGGTTCCAAATATAATCTCAGTGTTATTTCGTAATATCATATCTGGTCAAGGCTGTGTATGTCTCTTAATCCATCGCATAGACGGATTTCGAGACCTTAGCAACAAGTGTCCTATTTAATTTCTGTCACACGTCTTAACATTATTAGAAACTCGCTAGATTGGAGCAATATTAATGTCGACATCCTATTACTCACACAACTGCTTATGTCACAGGCAGAATTAACCCATTTTATCTAGGCTACGTTTGGGTGACCTCTCAACGCAATGTGCGTTTTGAACAAGAGTTGATTAAAATAGTACTAAAAAACTTTTTTTGAGACTGTCAGTTAAGTCATTAATGACCACAATCATATATATATATAATTTGCAGCAGTTTCTCACTGTCCACAGGTAGTCCAATACGAACATTAAAAGGCAAAATAATTCTTACCTGGTATGGCGAGGTTGGTAAGAGGAATACTGTGCAAGGTGTCCGGTAAACTTGACATCCAGTCCGCATAACGGAGTTCGCTCTTCCCCTGAGATGATGCCATGCCGTCGGTTCTGTGGTGCTCGGTGTCGGTGCTTCGCTCTAAGTGCTCTAGTATTCAGCGCCCGCGCTCGCGTGAGTTCACAGCGCGAGCATCACCACACCCCCGAGACGGCGCTCGCCGCTCCTACTTCACATTTCCCCCTGCCTTCTGGTTGCAAAGAAAATGTCTAAATTATTCCCTCCCGTGTGTGTTCTTGGTGTGGGCGCAACTATAGACTAAAGAGCGCGCGGATTTATTAAATCCATTTGATGTTATTGAACAATTACTGCGTGCAGGGGAACGGGGCGGACAAATTCTGGATTCGTGCATCATACACATTCAACCTTTCACACTGGATATTATTATTATTATTATGTAATTTTATAAGTCTGAATTGTGAACAAACGGTTGTGCAACAAGTGTAAACAGATGCATCAAAAATGACAAAACAACAGGCTTAAATGGCTGAGCTTCCATAAATATTCTCAAAGAATATGATAACACTGTACAAATATCTTCATTAGTCTGAATTGTGAAGTGGCGTTAAGAACAAACGGTTGTGCAACAAGTGTAAACAGATGCATCACAAATGACAAAACAACAGGCTTACATTACAGAGCTTCCAAAAATATTCTCAAAGAATTTGATAACACAGTACAAATAACCAATTAAAAGGGGATCTTAGTCAGAATGACACCATTCACTTTCATAGGCTGTATAAAGAAAATATACGGTCTCTTAACATTCAGCATTACATCACCTTTTGTGTTCCACTTACAAAATTCAGTCACACAGCTTGAATAAAATGTGACCCTGGACCACAGAACCAGTCGTAAGTAGCACAGGTATATTTGTAGCAATAGCCAGCAATACATTGTATGGCAAAAAATGATTGATTTTTCTTTTATGTGAAAAAAAATGGATATTAGGATATTAAGTAAAAATGGAGACATTTAGTACAATTCTTACCGAAAAAACATAAAAACTATTTTTTTTTCATAATAAGCACTGCTAAGGACTTAATTTGGACAACAAGGTGATTTTCTTAATATTTTGATTTCTTTTGCACCCTCAGATTCCAGATACAGATAAAGTTGAATTAGATGGGCAAATGGAAAATCTAAATATGAAATGACTGACTGTTCTTTTTAAAATAAACACAATACTTTCTGTTTAACCTATTGACAATATTTTCCATTCAACACCTATCGACATTCTAACATTTGAATTTGCATTTGAATAAACTGATATTGATAAGCTAAAACAACCATTCAGGCAATTGCACATTCATGGAAATCACTGAAACAGATGAAGATACTGTGACGCCCTTGTTGGATATTTGTTGTTTTGAACATGCTTCAGTGACATTTCCTCAGTTGAAGCCCTAAAAGGATTTGCATGGGGGATTTAACAAGTGTGTGGTTTCCATCAGATGTCTAAACAGCCTTAAGCATTTTTCTAAAACCATTAAATCTGCTGCATTGGTTTCAAGTTAGGAGAGACCTGTAAGGAAAAAAAACAAACAACAACAGGAAAATAAGCAGACGTCAAAATTATGACCTTGTATTCTAGCTAATGCCGTTAGTTTTCATTCAAGCAAGTATTAGAGGGTTTTGTCTGTTGTAAAATGCCATAGTGGGCTATATTACATACAGTATGGTATAAAGTGTTTAATATTATTACGTGCTTCTGTAATTCAATTGTGTCATTCACCTCAAAGTCAGTCCCTGTGCATTTCTTAATGTCATCTGGTGTCAGACCCTCCCAAACCTCAGTCAGGGTTAAACCTTTGTCCTTGTCCACATCGAATACAGCCTGGAGAAGAAAGGAAAACAATGTGAGCATGACAGAAGTGCCATCAAATGTGCAGCCATGTGTAAGTGAATTCTTCTGACCTTGAGGATGTGGTCAGATGGGGTAGAGAAAGGAAATGTGGTGAAAAAATGTAATGAAAAACAATATATCCAGAAAGTCTAAAAACACACTGGGGAAAAAAGGGAATATAAACCTCCCAACTATTAGCGCAATTTATTTCTTTTATTGTGTTCATTAAACTTGCAGTAATTAAATGGGCTCTAAACAGGTCAGATCATTAACATAATTTTTTATTCTATTATTGTAATTATAATACAATACATAATACACAATGTTGTTTATAGAGACATAAAAACACATTTGTTAGTCAAGACACGTACGTGGTTCACAATGACCTGCAAGAGGTCAAGTGCATGCATTGTGCATGCTAAAGGCCATTACTGAACCAAATCATGTATGTTTGCATGAAACCCAGCAGCCTGTTGTTAAAGGGATAGTTCACCCAAAAATGAAAATTCTGTCATTAATTACTCACCCTCATCTCATTCCAAACCTGTAAAACTTTTGTTTATCTTCAAAACACAGATTAAGATATTTTTGATGGAATCCGAGAGCTCTCTGACCCTCCCATAGACAGCAAGGATCCTAACATGATCAAGGCACCGAAACGTAGCAAGGAGATCTTTAAAATAACGCATGTGACATCAGTGGTTCAACCGTAGTTTTATGAAGCTACAAGAATACTTTTTGTGCACAAAGAAAACAAACAAAAAAAACTTTACTCAACAATTTGTCTCCTCTGCATCACCCTATAGTGTCATTATGGAGAGTATCACATATGTAAACAACATATGCTGTTCTGTGTCAGCAGCACCATACGCAGATATGCCATTTACATTGTTTACGCTTTGATCTGAATGTAAACAACGAATCCGCGTACATAAGTGGCATATGTTATTTACGTATGTGATACTCTTCATAATGGGGCTATAGGGTGATGAGGAGGAGACAAATTGTTGAATAAAGTCGTTATTTTTATTTTCTTTGCACACACAAAGTATTCTCGTAGCTTCGTAAAAATTACAGTTGAACCACTGATCAGAGGGTCAGAGAGCTCTCAGAATGCATCTTAATTTGTGTTCCAAAGATGAACAAAGGCCTTACAGATTTGGAACAACATGAGGGCGAGTAAGTAATGACTTAATTTTCATTTTTGGGTCAACTATCCCTTTAATGTTCAATGTGACCCAGATCTAATGTTGCCGGAGTCTCATTTCACTGAATACCTGTGGAGCAGAACCTGCCATGGGCAGCTTTGCCTTGGGCCTGCTGTCTCTGCATCCTCTCCTTCATCTGAATGAGTCTCTAGGATTTGCTTGGATGTGTAACAATGTAGGCCTATACCTGCCAGAGTTCCAGACGGAGTCATAAAAATGTTTCTCTCCTCAGTGATATTGTACTGCATGCTTGTTTATTTTTTTTCAACAATTGGGGAAAGCTAATTGAACAGTCAAACATGGCAAGATGGATGGCATAATAACATCACAGTTTGCCAGCAATATTTATATAAAACGTCCATCGCTGGAGATATGTGTGCTGCTGAAATGACAAGTGGAAAATTGGCTCAGCATGCCATTTTTGGATTTATATGCATTCTAGGAATCAAGGATGTTTGCCCTGTATTGGTTCTATTTAGAAGACAGCTCATAATGAAACTAACATATTAACCACATATGTTAAGTTAGATCCTCTGGCTCTAACAGTTGCTCTTTCTTGTTAATATTTTTAATAGAGGTTTGAAAAGCAGCTTAAACCTTGTATTTTTTGAGTGACAATCTATATGTTTAGTCTCAGTACTTAGTTAAATCATGAAGGTAGATATTACTGAAGCTTAGTATTAAGTTTCAATTTCAATTAGTTATTACTTAAAGCATTAGAAAGCACAAACTAACAATGAAAAATACTTTTACAGCATTTATTAATTTTAGTTAATGATAATTTCTACAGATATAAAAAATGTCTAATATTTCAAGACCTGTATTATAAATAAAACATATATTATAAACAGATATATAACAGTGCAGAAAATATACCTTATCCTTCAAAAGTAGGGTTTCATTAAATTAATTAATGTGCCATTTAAGACACTTAAAAAAAAGAAGAAAAAAATAAAAAGATTTTTAATATTCCATTCAAAGAATCCTTGAAAAATGCACAATGTTTTCAAGATTAGTAATAATAATAAATGTTTCTTCAGCAATAACATATTAGAATGATTAATGAAGGATCATGTGACACTGAGCCGCCAAGTATCAAGGATATATTTGAATGCTAAAGATGTTTCTTGAGCTATTAAAATGGCCTTGGGGTCTTGAAGAACATGAGGGTTAAAGAGTCAAAAGGTTCTTCTTACAAGCAAAATTAAAGCTCAGCTTGTTAGGCTGACAGACAGGGGTTGTGTTGAACAGCAGGGTAGCATGACAAACACAGGCTGAACAGAAGGTGGTGGCAGTGTAGCTGGAGAGGTCTAACCTTTCCAAATGTTGACAGAATCCTTTCAATGGAAACCACAGTGTGTAATTGTTACAAAAGCAGACGCTGGCAAAGCATACAAAGAGAAACAGAAGACTAACAGGTAAGGAGCGGAGAAAGGCTGTGGTGCATACAGTCCAGTGACACCGCTGGCGAGGCGAGAGGTCGGCTCAACAAGTGCCAGCAGCACTCCATAAAAACCAGCAGCTACAGTATGAACAGACACAGCAGTCAAGAGCCCCTGAACCATCTAATAAGGCTCTTTGATGAGACTACAGCAAATCCTTAGGCTCCACCACCTAGCTCTTCGAATACAGGCCATGTAGCAGGGCTGATAATATTATTAGGTAGCATTCACATTAAGTAGCTCTGGGTTTCAAAAAAACAACAAAAACAAACAAAAAACAGTCAATATGTAATGTCGCTCCAATCAGGAGATTTGATAAAGGTTGGCCCAATAATTGGATTTCCATTTTCCACTGCTTATGTGCAGTGTCATAACAATTCATCATATCTTCTTATCTCTTTGTACATGCGTTAAGAGAAGGGAGCAAAGCCATTTTCACAGCTTTTCACTGTGGCAACTGAAGTTTTATCCAAGGCTGATTTTGTATATTGATGAAGTGATAAGCAGCAGAGTCTGGTTAGACACGGTGTGGGCTGTTGATTAAAGTAGTCTCCTATGTTAAAAAGGTAAAATCATTGGCTCTTGTAAATCAAAACCCACCTTTTCTGTGATTATACGGTCCACACACTGTTTTCCGGTCAGAGGCAGATTGCACTTCTCCAGAATCTTGTGTTTGCCACCCTAGAAAATATGTAACAAAACAAACACAAAATATAATGTAGAATATTAAATATCTAAAATACGCTATGTTTCATTAGCACAAGAAAACAAGGAATTCAAAAAATAAAATGTCTTTTGGCCCATATTAGTTTTAATATATATTATTGAGGACTGTCTGAGGGTTGGATGATTTAGAAATTAATTTCAATTTAATTCATTAATTTAAAACTGAATTACCAAGACCCATAAGACTTAGATCTATTTATCCTCTTAAATGCAGAATAATGTTTGATTAGATGTACTTCTGTAAATTACATATACATGAAATTATATTATAACAAATGAACATGAATAAATATGAATATGAACATGAATAAATGAGTATTCATGAAGTGAATAAATATTACATTAAAGCATTGTGGTGTCCTTCCAAAAAATTTGACAATATTATAATATATATTTAATATGTTATATAAAATGAATTATTAGTGATTCATAATGTAACTAGTTATAGTAGTAATATTAAAAATAATACAATAAGTAATTATAAGTAATATAATTTCATACATGACATATTAAATATAACTTATTTACAATAAATTATTTATCTGAATACATATTTAATGTTTAATATTTATTTAATACTTATTATATTCAAGTATGATCATTTAAATAGTTATAATATAAATACATAAACATTATTAATCAATGTTTCCCATTTTAACCCATTTACACATTAATTTTTTCAGAAATACTCCATATGATTGTATCTAATTATATGCTCATTATGACTTTTTGTTGTTGTTGAGAAAAACGTCTATTCAACATGAACTTATTTGAACTACATTCCATTTTAATTCTACTTTTTATAAAACTGAATTGAAATTTTAATTCAGGAATGGCAAGTAAAAAAGGCGCTCTAAATTAAATGCTGAATGGTGCACAACCCGCAGGCGTACTGGATACACTCGCCCTGCTGACTCCATGTGCTGTTGGATCAGGGCATAATAATTAGATAGCTAATGGTGGTCAACTCTACTCATGTCCAGAGAGTTCATCCCACCAGGGAAAAGCAGCTGGCCCTGTTAGCCTTCCTCTAGGCCGGCCACTGCCAGCATGAACAAAGAAGGGCAGCATGTGACCACAGGCAGCCATGTCTTTCTATGCCCATCTCTCTTGTCTGGAGAGTGGGGAAGTCGTGGCCTAATGGTTAGAGAGTCGGACTCCCAATCGAAAGGTTGTGAGTTCGAGTCCCGGGCCGGCAGGAATTGTGGGTGGGGGGAGTGCATGTACAGTTCTCTCTCCACCTTCAATACCACGACTTAGGTGCCCTTGAGCAAGGCATTGAACCCCCAAATGCTCCCTGGGCGCTGCAGCATAAATGGCTGCCCACTGCTCCGGGTGTGTGCTCACAGTGTGTGTGTGTGTGTGTGTTCACTGCTCTGTGTGTGTGCGCATTTCGGATGGGTTAAATGCAGAGCACAAATTCTGAGTATGGGTCACCATACTTGGCTGAATGTCACTTCACTTCACTTGTCTTTCACTCCATCTCTGTCTGAATCAATGTGATCTGAGTGGTGTGAAGGGAATTATGTCACCACTGCCATAACCGAGACTATTCACGACCCTTGAACAAATCTAAGCACATTTCACAGATGGGAACACTGAACTCTGACATAGATTGTTTAACAATGGTGTCATTTAGGTTTAATAGGGGTTTTCTTGATGGACACATCCAAAAACATCCAAATCTATGTCTGAGTCTTTCTCTCTCTCTTTTAAATTTTTTTGGAAGAATTGACATATATACTGTGTGTGTGTGTATATGTGTATATATATATAAAATTATAAATTAAAATAAATATGGTTAATTAATCAATTTTATCAATAATTAATACTCAATGTTTTTAATCTGACAACATGCTGATGGCCAATTTCTGAAGAAAAATAAATAAATATTAATTTCTTTCTACTACATTCTATTTAAATTCTTCTTTGATTCTTCTTTCACAGACAATTTCAAAATGTGCTGAACATACCACTAAAGCTGTACCTTAAGGACTGTTACAAGAAACAGTAAAGAGCACCCTCTTGTCGTTTCAAACCTGTATGCTGTCAAAGGTTTTTGAAGAATCTTTACACAGCTCCTTCCATTAAATGACAGTTCATAGTGGCTGTCAAGCTACAAAAAGAGACCACAAAAGCAGCAGAGTGGTCCATGTGACTCATGTAATATATTACAAATCTTTAGAAGCCATACAAAGCTATTAAATATAGCTTCAAAATACTTGGTATGTAATGCACAAGCCAATTTCAGGATACTTTCATGATGCTTTCTTGTAGGAATGCATCAATATTAAAACTATGGGCGATATAATTGTTTTCATGGTATGGTTATTCAACTTAAAAATTCTATAATTTTTTTTTTACAACTAAAACTAAAACCATAAAAATCTAGCTGCCAAGGAAATATTTCTTATTTTTGTTGTTTAATTTGCAGTACTAAAATAACTTAACGTTAAAATATATATATATATATATATATATATATATATATATATATATATATATATATATATATATATATATATGGTACTGACGTTTAAAAAGAAATAATAAAAATTGCAAAACAAAACAATTAGTAAAACTATCTATAATTTTAAAAGCAGAAAACAACATCTAATTCAAAATATTAACAAAAACTACAGTAGTATATCAGTATATCAATGAAACTAAAATAAAACTGGTCTAAAGTAATCAAAAATGAAACCTAAAAAAGAAAACATAATCTCTCTAATATCAGCCAAAACTGATAAGGTAACGATATGCTGTACATCCCTATGTTTTTTTTTTTTTTTTTTTGCTGTTTGGAGCAAAACATTTATTTGTATGTTATTCACAAACAAAAAAAAATCCCCACTGATAAAATAACAGCATACAAATTTGGAAAAACATGAGGGCGAGTAAATAATGACAGAATGTTTATTTCTGGGTAACTATCCTTTAAGATTGCAAATACGCATAGCATACACCTTTGACATGGCATGTATGTATTCCCCTATCTGCACAGCTGAAAGCTTCTCAGAATACTGATGCCTCTCCAAATGTCTGCTTAAGGAAAATAGATTCTGTCACTCACGGGAAATAATGATGCCCTTCTCACAGGGAATATGTGCCATGCAATGTGACTCAATAAGAATCTGTTCATTAAAACAGATTGATGCAATCTTCACTTGCTTCTACATTTAGAACCAAACTACTTGGACGAATTACAAGAAACACTGAAGAAATACCTTCATAATATAATGCTCAACATACCTTATTCTGTTCATATACCATATCTTTGATAGTTGATTTACCATCGACTCACGAGAAAGAAACATCACTTATATTACTTTTTTAAGTAGCTTCCCAAAAAGTGCTGACATTTTTAAAAACCAGCTTATAAATTGGGATTTCAGGAGTGGGGAAAGTTTTCAAACTGAGTGGTGGGTCTAGTGACTATGGAAAAGTCATGGATGGCATAGATAAATGTACAAATATGACACGAGTGGTCATTGGATCTAAAGCTCACTTTTAATAAGCCAAGCAACTTCTAATAATTATCCAATTAAAGTTACTAACATGCAATACTGTTCAAAAGTTTGAGGTCAATATGTTTTTTGTTTTTGTTTTTTAATGAAAGAAGTATTTTATGTTCACCAAAGCTGTATTTATTGATTAAAAATAAAAATAAGTAAAAAAAAAAATAAAGTAAAAACAATAATATTGTGAATTATTATTGCGAAAACTTAACTGTAATATTGTCACTTCTGATCAGTTTAACTCATCTTAGCTGAATAAAAAAAAAAAAAAAAAAAAAACCCAGAACAGACCAGTATGAACAGTAGTGCATATTAGCGGTTGAACGACTTCTGATTTTTTGAAGTCTACTTTTATGTGATGAGAGTCGAGTCGAAGTTGACTTGTCGCTAATGACTACATGAATGAACAAATAATTCTGAAGCTGAGACTTAAACATCTTGTGCACAGCTATGGCATATGACACAGCACTTCCCACATGGCTTTTGCTCCTATAAAAGCTAATTTTTATCAGTTCTTTTGTCTTTGGGTTGTTATATTTCGTTTATAGATTTCTGCTCAAATGAGATACAGATAAAGTAGCACAGTAAAGATTAAATTCATATGAATGCATTATTGAGAACGATTGCGTGTGTGAATAAATTCTACCTGGCAGCGTCTCTCTTCTAGTAGTGAAGCTGTGGGATTTAGTTATTAAGAAATAAATGCTTGAACTTTTCAGTTTCGAAGCTATTTTATTGGGAAATCACAGAACAGTGTTGCCAATACATTTCCGCGTTGAATGATTTTGTGTGCTTGAGATCAGTGTGTGATGTACGAGCTACTGTCTGTAGACTATGTGTGTGTGTGTTACAGTGCAGCAGCGCATTAGATTAGAACAACAATTAATTCACTGTACAATAGACTGTTTAAAACGTGTATTCTTCAGTTCAGTTTTCGAGCATCCAGTAATATAATCATACATTTTGTAGAGCACTTTCAGAACATGCATGTATTTGTCATTTTAACTGTTCAGAAATGGAGCGTAAATGTGAAAGTCCTTCAAAGATTTCTTATCCTGTTGCGCCCTCTATAGGACCAGTGACTAGTCGACGTCGACTAGTTGATACCCCTAGTGCATATATCGAAAATGGATCATTTTCATTGCATTAAATTTTTTTATTTGTTACTAACTTTTTACAATTTTTGGTCACACTTTATTTTAAGGTCCTTGTTACAGTGTAATTATACATTTAAGTACGGAGTAATATTAATGAACTACATGTATCCACTATATGCTAAGTGTTACCTATGTATCATTTCAATGATTACCTGCCACCAATAACACAGACTATACAACACCCAAATGCCAGGCCGAGCATTGTTAGCATTTATCTCTGCTTAGTGATAGCTACTGATAGCTACTGTATGGAGCCATTCCTGGTATTTTATTCCTGTCAACTACTACCTGTTTAGTCTTGTGGTGTTTTCAGATATCTTGCCTGTCTTTGGATTTTTCTCTTGACTTGCCCTGTTTGGACTCTGTTTGACCCTCGCCTGAACTATTGCCCTCTGTTTCGAATTACCCCTTTGGATTACCCTGTTTGGACATTGTTCGCCAGAGATTGACCATGTCTGTTTAATGGACTACTCTTTTGTCTTGCCCATGATATGCCTGTTTGCCAGTGTCCAACCCTTGCCTGTTAAAGCTCTGCAGATGAATCCAAACGCCTCTGTCAGTTTCTCTGTAACAACTTCCCTGTAATTATGCATAATTTATTGTTGTTATAATAGTAAGTACATGCAACGTGTGACAAGGACACCTTAAAATAAAGTGTTACCAAACTTTTTGTGTACTGGATCAAAATGGAATGGAATTTATTTTCTTATTTAATTCGCAGGTCCCGAACATCATTCTGTGTCATTCTAGCCCAATTCAAACACAGAACACTTTACCATCTGTCACTACGCTTGTCTGCATTCCAGAACTATATGCAACATCCAAAACTTGATCATTTGGAAATATTTTCATTAGCATTAGCACAAACAAACAAATGGCCATGTTGTGTCTGAAATGCTAATTATATTAAATTCTTGTTATTGAGCAGCAGCTAACAAGCCAGTATAACAAAGTCTCATATGATTACACCTACCTTAGCAGAGTGCTCCATTGTAACAACCACTTTAGTTCCAGCACTGGCCACTAAATCCATAGCCCCTCCCATGCCCTTCACCATCTTACCCTGAAGGGAAACATACAAATAAAGATGTTGCAAGACACAAGCAACACATGCATATAAATCAAAACACATTTTTGCATTACAAACACACAATATTTCAGGTTGTAGGAAACAATTGAGAACTGATTAAGCAATTCAAATGAAATCCTACAGTGGTCTATGTATTTTAGTTCAATTTGAGGAACACAGGAGAGCTCGGTCAGATCTGTTTTATAAGGGATCGGAAAGGGCATTGTTGCTAGGAAACCATAAACCAGATTACCTGTGGCTGGAGTCACTTAACAAAAGGGCCTTTTTAGTGACGTTTATTTTATTGTTTTTTTTCCCCCAAAACATGCTCAAACACAGACACTTGCACAAACAAACTGGGCACATGGAAGCTAAGAGTATAAGCTTGTCTTGTGCCATATAGATTTAGTTTTGCTCTTGAATGCATCAACATAACATTTCCTACCATCCCTGAAGCAACACATTAAGTAAATGCCTAGATATTCTGCCATAATTTAGATCCACTATGACAAATGGAAACGGCCTTGACCGCTCATGCTTCCTGATCCCCCGTAGTATCTTTTTATAGGAATTTCTCAAATCTATTTTATAGGCTTTGGGTATTCATTTAAGAAAATGTCTTCTGCTGTTTTTCAAAGTATTGGGCTTAAGCTCAAACAGCATGATCTTATTCAGTCTCCAACAGAGACAGTCGTACTTGAAATGCTTGAGTAGATTCTCAATAAAAAGAAGTGAATATAAATGGAACACTTAAAGTCTTGATGGTTTTTCTGTACTACAGGTGTCTGCATTTTGTGCACACTCATGTATGGAGGAATATCTTTGAACAATATCTTTGAACAATATTATTTTTCAAGGTCTATTTATCTATGATAATGTCCTCAATACAGGCTTACGGAAAGTCATTCCTGTTTACTCTAAATGTAATGGAGAAATCTTAGGTAAATTAAGAGGCCACACAGACATAATATGGCGAATTATGTATTAATATATAACGATTAGGGATACTCAATATTGTTCCACTTGGATATTTAATTGAGCTGGGCCAAGATTACATTACACATTACAATATATCTCAATAGTGTCAGGTGCGATAAACCATGACCTATAGCAAGTAGTAACATGAGTCTCCAATGAGTCTCCTGTGATCACTTACAGTATGATCCGAATTTCAAGCAATGTGGTTTTTGTTAACTAAAACTAATAAAAACAATTTTCATTACGTGAACTAAATTATAAAAAATGAAAAATCAAATGTTATTAAAAGTTAAAATTAAATACAAAATGATCAAATTAAATAAAATAAAAATATCAAAAATGTTCATAAATACTGTAATAATACATAAATAATACTAAAATGACACTGATTTCAAGAGTGTGGTCATTTCATGACTTAATAAATCACGTACATCAGTGCGTAACATATTGATAAAGTATCAAAATTTTTAGATTTTGGACACATTTAACCCTTTTTTTGCTCAATTGCTGACTGACAGGTCAGTAGACAGTCCTTCAATGTCCTTCTGATGCGTGTGGTTTATGTCACAAGCTCAATGTGGTTTTTAACATTCAATAATTCTTTAATTGGCATATTTTGTTATATTTGTATTTTTATTAAAGCAATTAAAAACTAATTTTATTTCTAAATTAGTTTTAAGCAGTAATAATAACTGCAATCCAACTGAGACACTGTACATTATTCACTGAAATGAATCTTGAGGTAGTTGCTGTTCCCGGCCCTATATATGGCTTTCCTACAACTGAATAACAATAGAAAAAATGAATTGCCAAAGAGTGATGTAAGCTTTCATTGAGTTTCCATCCTTGAAAACGGTTCACAAATCACACCAAATGACATATATGGATATGAAACTCGAACTTTCATTTGTCAGATGAAGAATAATAATGCATTAACCGATTGAAAATGGACCAAGAGTCTATCTCAAAACCACAAAGAGCAAATCAATCAATCAACCATCAAGCTCTCATCATCACTGCAAAGGGCTCTTAACACAGAGAGCTTGACAAGCATGCAACTAAATAAAAGGGAGCAAAGTGGAAAGAAAGGGTCCAAGTACAGACACCTGGGCTTTATTCTACTTCGTTTATGCAGGCTTTGAAGGAGGCACATTCTGGAAGGAGAGCTGTTTACACGTTGGGGAAGTGCCACATGGAAGTGCTGTGTGGGTGTGTGTGTATATATATGTGCTGAGGGGATATTTCACATGGAGAAAAAAAAATGCAACTTTAGTGGACAGCAGACAGAGTTTCCATGACAACTTATCAAATATTTCCCTTGTAAATCACACTATCCTTGCTTTTCATGACTGCTGATGAAGAGGAGAAATTATGCCTGTGACGAGTGGGGCGGGGCCGAGGGATGTGGGAACGAGCGAGGCCGGTGGAGTGATTGGGAAATGAAAGTCTTTCATTTGATTGTCCGCCGGTTCCCGCCTCCTTCTTCCCGAAGATTATGGAGTTTTTATTATTACAATGCCCTTCACTTCAGGTGATTTCCTTTTGTCGGTTTGCATCCTTATCCGCTCCTCTAAATTCATTCTCTCCTACACAAACGGGCTGGACATTTAAATGCGTGGCAATTCAATAGCGTCTAGCATTAATGCCGTTTCTTAGACAACAACTGAAGTGCTAATGACAGTGTGACAAAAGGCTGTAGTTTAACAGAGCCGAACAACTGCAGACAACTGTATAATTCTTTATCACATCTTGGGAAGTCTGTGAACTTTAGGGTATTACATTCCAGGTTCTTTTTTTTTTATAATTAACCAGAAACATAACCTTTTGAAACGGTGGCTTTCCTCTGCGCAGTGTTAGCCACTGACACTTCTCCCTTAATTAATATCAAGAAACCTTGAAGCACAAATTTGGCCAAAAAAAAAATTTGTTAAATTAAAATAATTTCATCATTGACTCATTTCCAAATCTGTAAGACTGTATATGCTTGGAAAATAATAAGTAAAGAAGGAACTATCCCTTTAAGCAAATAAGATACTATGAATATTATTACCATAATATAAGTAAGGAATAGTTCACAGCAGGCCACAGAATTATTAGCAAATAATGCACACCTGAGATGATGATGCTGCCAAGATGTGAAGCATTGGCTTTACGTACAAAATAAAATGGCACTTTGTGGCAAAAATATGGAAATAATTCGTAATTTAGTTTTTTTTTCCTATTGTTTGCTAAATGTATTGGTCAGTGCCTTTGTGGGTTTTAGTTCTTTTGCTGTTGTGAGCTGTAAGGACATTTAAAATATGGGAAATCATTTGGTGAATTAATTACTTTAGCGGTGAGTCCAAATGTTTTGAACAGTAAGACTTTTTTATGTTTTTTAAAGAATTCTCTTCTGCTCACCAAGCCTGCATTCATTTGATCCAAAATACAACAAAACAGTAATATTGCTTTATAAAAAATTTTATATAAAATTGCTTTCTTTTTGAATATATTTGAAAATGTAATTTATTCTTGTGATCAAAGCAAAATGTTCAGCATCATTACTTCAGTCTTCAGTGTCACTTTATCCTTCAAAACTCACTGGGTTATAGAAATTAATACTTTTATTTAGCAAGGATGCTTAAATTGATCAAAAGTGTTGATGAAGACATTAATAATACTGCAAAAGATTTCTATTTCAGATAAATGCTGTTCTTTTATCTTTCTATTCATCAAAGGATCTGAAAAAAATTCTGCTCCGCTGTTTTCAACAGATTAATAATAATAAATGTTTTTTGAGCAGCAAATCAGAATATTAGAATGATTTCTGAAGGACCATGTGACTGGAGTAATGGTGCTAGAAATTAAGCTTTAAAATCATAGGAATAAATTATATTTTAGAAGTATATTCTAATAGAAAACATTTTAAATAGTAACCAAAAATATATACATTTTACTGAATTTTGCTGTACTTTGGATTAAATAAATGCAGAATGGGTGAACAGAAGCGACTTCTTTAATAAAAAAAATATATATAAATAATAAAAAAATTATAAAAATAAAATCTTACTGTTCAAAAAATCAGTACACTTCATTATATATATATAAAAAAAAAAAAATTATGAAATGTATAAGTTAAAGGGATAGTTCATCCAAAAATGAAAATTAGATGTTTATCTGCTTACCCCCAGGATATCCAAGATTTAAATCCAAGATTTTTTTTACTCTCATAGATTCTGTTACCATTTTTCATGCATTGTACGACTGAGAGACTGCAACAACTGAAGCTAAAAATCATAATTTGTGTTTGACTAAAGAAACAAAGTCACCTACATCTTGGATGCCCTGGGGTGAAAGCCATAAAACATAGAAGAGAGAACAAGATTCATGCAGAAGAGTGAGCAAAGACTGAGCAACTTCTGTGTCCTTAAGTTCCGTCAGGTAATGGGTAACTTGAAGTGGACTATAATTTTGTGTCTGGGCTTGCTGAAAGGCTGTATAAGAGCCATTTCTTAGTGAGGGTCAAGAGTGAGTCCCAAATAAGGTTTGTTCTCTTGTTTTTAACAAGAGAGTGTGTGGGTGTTAGGATGTGGAAGCAAGCGGGATTATTTCATATCATCAAGTTCAGATTGTGACAGACCCCCATTTTTTGCATCTGCATTGTACATTATAATTAAAGACACAGCATGACTATAAAGTGAGGAATGGCTCTATTTTCCCACTTCTTGTCCATAAACCACTTCACCCAAAAAATAAATAAATAAATAAAAAAAAAAAAAAACAAAGCTGTCCTTTACCAATGAATGCCAACCAGCTCATCTAAGAGCTCAAGGCTGATGTACATTTGTTTTTGGATTAAGCTGCTCTGGAACATTACGAACGCAAATTCAAAATCCCCATTACTGCTGCTTCAGGGGCATTTTCTCCTAGGATGCAAGCACATCAAAATAATTTGGATGAGAAAACAATCAACAGTACAAAAATAAAATTAAACATGAAAGGTCAGATTGGCCATTCACACAGCATGTGTTTTTGCATTGAAAAACTGAGATGTGGGCAGTGGAAAAAAAATGCAAGGTCCTTTTTTTTCAACTTGAGTACAAAGTCATTAGAACTTCAGCCTTACACAAAATGCTGCAAAATACGTGCAATATGTGTGAATAATGGACAAAACATTTCATAGTGCATGTTATGCATAAAATAAGCTGAAAAACCAAGAACCATTTAAATTACCATTTGCTTTAAGACATGCTTTTTGGGGGAGTTAAATAACAGCACAAATACCATTTGACAAGCACAAACATTAGTAAATTGCGTTGCATGATTCATTTTAATACTCTACTCCCATAAATTTCGCGTCTGAAATGGGAACTCCTACAAATGCAGGTGAGGTGAGGCACAAAAATAACTGTGTCCAAGCCTTTTCAGTGCTTATTTTAATGCCAAAAGATGGTTTGCGCTGGTACAAGCTGATAGTAAATCTGGCCCTAAGATTTTAAAACAGGCTCTTCACAAATAACAATTTATGTCCTTATCTTTTTTTTTATTTGGTGAAAGGCTGTGTAAATCACACTCCAAGAAAGAATCACAAGTTAGTTATTTCCCTCACTAAAGCCATTAAATATGCAGTCTTATACATTTTTGTTTGATTTTCAAATGCTTTCTTGCTTCAAATCAAAGTTTGTAATGCTGTGATTCACCTTTGTAGCTGGTTGGCTTGGTTCATGGCTTATAATGCTTTAACAAATATTTTATTTATTTATATATATATATATGTATATATGTGAGAATTGGAAGAAATACTAACAGAACCAAAAGTAGGTAGGCACTAACAAACTCTATTATGTTCACAATTGGTCAGTAAATCCAAAGGAATGGGTAAAACTGATGAAAATGGAATTAATTATAAAGAAGAGTTTAGAAAGTACACAACTTTTTGGGCAATTCTGAATTGAAATGACTTTACATGATAATCTACGAGAGAGCTGGGTTTTTAGTAACCTGTTTGCTCGGTTAAAAGATATATTAACCTTCATACATGTCACCATCATAACACCTGTGGTATTTACAGGGGATTTGTTGATTAATGGTCCAAAAAGTGAAGATTAATAATAACAGCCGAACACCAGTTTTTTTTCCCATAAATAAAAGTTCATACTGTAAGCTGGCAAACCCTGACAACTTGTCTGCTTTTTATTGTTACCGGCCCCCTGTTGAAGATGCTAAGACTATTTGATGTAGCATGTCTTCATCACCATTTGGGATGCCGTGGAAAGGGAGAGCTGCTATCAGCCGATGAGCAGAAGGAAGAGGAGGGGACATATAACGTCCCTGTTCCTCTCTTGATAGTAGGAGTCTTTCAGCTCCAGGCCCTCTGGCTACATTACAGTCTGTTGTCCCTTTAGTTTGAGAGGTGGCCGGGGAGCCCACAGTAATTGGAGGGATTATTGTAATTAGTCTGCCAGGCTTGTCTGATTCATTAAGAGTTTAAATGCTAAAGACAGCTTAGAACAGCACACTCTAGTGCTGCATGCAAACCTAGTTATGTCTGATAATGTACCCTGATGGCCCCACATACAGCTACTGACCTAAACATACCATCACAGGAGAATATAGTCTTTACAGGTCTGTTGTATTAAGGTTAAACTTGCATTATATTTACATTGCACACTTCCCTAAAAATCGAGCCATGAACTTGCCGTTGCTACTGCTATGCTCCCCTGTTTAAGCTAGTGGAATGCATTATGTATCTGACTGAAAATAGTCAGACATATGTAAATAAATGTGTGATAGTATAAATGGAGCTAAAATTACCTTTTGGAAAAGGCTATTTAAAGGTACAGGTTGTAGGACCTGCAAAGAGAGGGCGCACTATCAAAACAATAACAATCGCGTGGTTTGATGACGCTAAGAAGGAGCATGGAATGATGGGATTTGTTGTCTCCTACCCAACCGCTGACGGCCATCAATCAGACGGAAAGATAAATCATGGCTTTAACGCGAGTTCAACGATTTGCGCGAGTAGATTACATACAAAGTCAATGCAAAGACCTGATCAGACTTTGGATCAGACGCGTTCTCGCGCTAGAGATGCGAAGCGATGCCCCGCGTTTGGCATGTATGCCACATAATACTAATCTTGTTGATCGTTATAATAGCATATGTTTTCTGTAAAGATACAAATCAAAACAACTCACCTGTCGAGTAAAACACAAGCGAGATCGGCATCTCTTTCTAGTTGAAGTTTGTCGCTAAGCTACTTCTGCATATGTCCACGAATCTGTGGACATATGAATCATGTGGTTTCTACGTCAGTAAAGGTGGTAACAAAGGGTAACTAACGTCATTGACAGGCGACTGCACTGCCCCTTATTATCAGGCGGCAAGGAAGTCGACCGGAAGTTGAAGTCGGCCGCGAGCTGCCATCTTGTAGCAGAACTTCACTTGCGTTAGCATCCCATTGACTTTGCATTCATTTTGGTGTCACTTTGACAGCGAATAACTTTACATCTGAGGCGTTTAAAGACTCCATTTGTCCATTAAAAGATACACGACAATGTATAAAGGGTTCCGTTACCTTCTATGTTACATTATGGCCCCGTAGAAACAGTTTTTGTAAAAAAAGGCTAACGATTGCGTCATAACCACTCGACTCTCTGTCGCACAGTAGAGAAATTACCGTACAGACAGGAGTAGAAGCTCGCAGGCAATTAACTTAATATGGCGTACTGGCGTTACATTTTAAAATACTATACAAAATAATTAATCAGAATACTTACTCCTGCTCACTCACGCCAAAGAACTCCCCGCTCAAGCTCGCCGTCTCTGCAAGATTAACGATGGCAGTTTGCACGCACAGCTACTAGAAGATTTACAAATGTCAGGACAGGTTGCTGACGTCATCAAGCTTAGTTTGAGTCTGCGCGTCAGAAACGGAAGTGCTAAAAATGGGCTTCACTTGTCTCAATTGAGTTCCAATGGGTTCGCTGTGTCCATTTCTTTTACTGTCTATGCTTATTATGAAAGCTTTTGTACATAATGTGTTATGGGTTTGGCGGTTTTCTTTTTCCAATATGCAGGTAAACGCGAGAAAGCCTGAGATTTCCGAAATGTCCAGTAATTAGATGAAAAATAAATTAAATTAAAAAATAAATCACAACATGTCTTTTTGAAATCAACAAAAAAACTAATTATATTAGTAAATAAAATTTTTTTTATCATTTATTACAATATACCCCCTTAAGGCAACATATATTTCAAAGCTTTGTAAAATAAAATAAAATAAAATAACATCTGGTCATAGTTTTAGCAAAAAAAAAAAAAAAAAAAAAAAAAAAAACCTTTCTACTTATTATCAACAAATAATATACTTTTATATACTGGAACACATATTTAAATAACATTTATTTCTCCCTGGCTGGAACCCATTGAAGTTCCATTGTAAGAAGGTAGAAATGGTAAAGCAGGGCACTCAAATAGTAAAGCAATGCACAAGCAACACCAATGTCATGTGTTTGATTCTCAGGGAGCACACAAAGTATATACTCTGAATGCTATGTTGCTGTCGCTCTGGATAAAAGCCTCTGACAAATGCATTCATTTAAATGTTATCAGTTCACCAATCCATATCTTCGGCATCTTAGACACATTAAGTAGCACATCTTTCATGAGTGTAATCTTTGCATTTCAATGTATGCTTCACATTTTGCCCTTACTGAAGTGCAAGTGAGGAGACTTAAGGGGAAAAAATGAAACAAGGATGGGGGTGGGGGAGTGGGGGATCACTGAAAGCAGAATGCATCTTATGGTCCATGTGTGTCAGTTTGCGAGAAATAACCTTCAACCAAACTCGATAAGCGAGACGCGCAGAGGGCCAGGAGGCTTGGAGGCATCAGTCAGTGACAGGGCGAGGGCCCTGAAGAACTATAAATAACCCTGCAGAGGTGTCTGCAAGCAGGGCAGCTGTGTATCGACAGTCCCTCAAATGACAGCAAGACCAGGCGTCACAGGTGACAGCCAGCAGAAAAACAGCTCCAAAAAACCACAGCCAACACTGACTCTCATTAAGCCTTGGAAACACATTTTGTGAACCTAGAGGGAAGCAATGACTTTGGATTTAGGACAATAGCAGGCTAGCTGATGCAAAGACAATACTTGGATGACTGTAAGAAAGAATTACACTGAACAATGTGAATGCAAATAATAGAATAGGAAACTGCTCTGACATGCAGTGGGTCTGATTAACTGGAGTCTGTGTTAGATCACTAGCTACTATACATTTCAACTGTTGGGATTTATGTTGTGGTTCTTAACTGTAGTGGTTCTCAACTCATGGGTTGTGACCCCAAAAAATTCAGATTAGGCTTGTCTAATCTCCAATTTGGATACTGAAAATTTGGATTAGCTTTTGGTTTAGCTAATACAGGCCAAAATTGATATGCACATTTGCACTACCATGTTACAAAATGAATTAAACTCTTCATGGGTTTGTACAAGCGCTACCTGAGTGACAACTTCTTTATTCTGCTTGAAAGGAGACGGTAACAGGCGTAAAATGAGACCATACATCTGTATTTGTGCTCTTCAGAGAACATCATCTTCTACATAAATCATTTCGGATTTCACACTGGGAGTCCTGTCATTAGCTGCTCAGTGATTTCCAGAAAACAAAAGGAAAGATCTCAAGTTAATCTCAGCGGGAGACTGACGAATGGATGCAGATGGAAAGAAGGGAAAGAATTGAAGTTCAGTTTGGTTCCTGGTAGGTTGTGCCTTGTACACTTGTCTTAAAATACTTAAGAAGGACACAACTATAAGCAATTAAAAACATACAGTATCTGCAAAGCCACAAAATGTTTTGTGTGTTAGACGCAAATGGATAGATTTAAGCAAGAAAAAAAATCTTGGTTCAGCTTCACTCTTATTGTTCAAAGTCAGTCATACAGCCATATGTATAAATAAGGAAATGAAGCTGGGAACTTGCCGGAATCATCCAGTTGGCCAGATCTCCATGCTTGGATACCTGCATGGCTCCTAACATGGTCAAGTTGATATGACCCCTAGAGGAAACAAAAAAAAATAATCAAATTAAATGATGAAATTTCATTGAGGAAAAAAAGGTGTATTGTCTGTTGTCAAAGGTATAGCAATGTATGAAACACAGCACAGAAGTCACTTTCAAACCAAGCAGCTTTCTGTTGGTCAATCTGGTCAATTTGCATGAGCAACTAAACCTTTTTGATAATTGCATTTGGAAATCATTTGCTCATACACAATTCCAAGCTTCGTATAGAAATTAATTACGTACTGGATTTATCCACGAAAATTTACTGAGCAATGGTAAACGTGATCATGTCTTTTATTTGCCAATATTATGTTTAAATATTTAACAGATTCAGAGACCAAACCTTATACTCCTATGTTTGGTGTCACTAACTAATATGACAGAATTCATAATTCACAAAAATATATATACAGAACATTGTGACTATACAGAATTTCCAACAAACAAAAAAAATAGGTTTCAATGTTATAATCCTGTCTGCAATAAAATACTAAGAGCTGGGGCATGCGTTATTATGCTGTGCAGGAATCACAACAATAAGCCACTGTTATGGCAACATGTCATTTGGTCATGGATTTAACAAATACAAGATATTACAACAAATAACTGACAAACTATTTAAAGAAACAAGTTCATGTTAGGATAAACTAGAGTACTTCCTTTATTAGTAATAATAAAGCAATAGTAGTAATAATATAATTAATCATGCTCAATAAGCTCTTGATTTATATAGAGGAATTATTGAGTCAGATTATAAACTAAAAGTCTAAAACTAAAAGTCTTAAACCAAATCTAAAAATCTAAATTTGAAACTTAAAGTCCAAGTCGAAAATTAATTTTGTATTTAGGATAGGGCATTTTCTATTTAGGGTTGGGCATTTGGTCATTTAGCCATTTAGGATTTAGGATTGAGAATTTGGTATTTAGGATTGGGCATTTAATCATTTAGCCATTTAGGATTGAGGATTGGGGATTTAGGATTGGGCATTTGAAGATTGAGGATTGGGCATTTGAGGATTGAGGATTGAGGAGTGTATGCAAATTAGGAAGCGTGGCCCAAATACTGGAGGCTGGGTTTGAAATGGCTGGTGCGCAGAGGCACCTTACGGACAGCAGAGGGAGCTCCCAGTGCTAAGGAGCACACTGTAATGAAAGTAATGTAATTGTAATGTAATCCTGTTTCTGTAATGAAACAGAGCGAGTGAGCGGCTTGAGCGAGGACTGTGTGATAACTTCAACTTAATGACAGCTTTGTAACATTTGTGGCCTCAAACACAAAGTCACCAGTGAAAGGAGGGCTATCGGTCTGACGACAAGAAAGCAGCAGACAGTGCAGCAGGTAAAATGCTAACATTAGCTACTAGTTATATAAGCTGATATTGCTAACATGCTTTAGTAGGGTATTATTATATTGGGACATGCTGTTTTCTTTTTTAAACTGCGGTTAACCCCTCTGACATTAGTAGATACACTCCTTTCACATTGCCACTAGATGGTCTTGTTTCGTTTTGTTTTTTTTTGCTATATAGCCTATATATATATTATAAAGATTGTGAGAGAAAAGAAATTAGGCTTGTTTGACTTGAACCGGCGCTGCACACTGCAAGACTGATCGGTTTATGACATTAAAGTACTGCGAGAGCGATTCAAAAGCATAAGGAGCTTCTACTCTCTTTGATGTCATATGTCGTGTGTGTATGTATATATACACTCACCTAAAGGATTATTAGGAACACCTGTTCAATTTCTCATTAATGCAATTATCTAATAAACCTGTTCAATTTCTCATTAATGCAATTATCTAATCAACCAATCACATGACAGTTGCTTCAATGCATTTAGGTATGTGGTCCTAGTCAAGACAATCTCCTGAACTCCAAACTGAATGTCAGAATGGGAAAGAAAGGTGATTTAAGCAATTTTGAGCGTGGCATGGTTGTTGGTGCCAGACGGGCCGGTCTAAGTATATACAAACACACCTCTGCGCACCAGCCATTTCAAACCCAGTCTCCAGTATTTGGGCCACGCCTCCTAATTTGCATACACTCCTCAATCCTCAAATGCCCAATCCTCAATCTTCAAATGCCCAATCCTAAATCCCCAAATCCCCAATCCTCAATCCTAAATGGCTAAATGATTAAATGCCCAATCCTAAATCCCCAAATTCCCAATCCTAAATCCCCAAAAGCCCAACCCTAAATCCTAAATGGCTAAATGACCAAATGCCCAACCCTAAATAGAAAATGCCCAATCCTAAATACAAAATGCCCTATCCTAAATACCAAATTAATTTTCGACTTGCACTTTAAGTTTAAAGTTTAGATTTTTAGATTTGGTTTAAGGCTTTTAGTTTTATACTTTTAGTTTATAATCTGACTCAATAATTCCTCCATAGATTTAAAGGGATAGTTCACCAATTAATTACATTCTGTCATTAATCACTCACTCGTAAAACCTTGGTTCATCTTCAGTACACAAATTAAGATATAGTTGATGAAAACTTTCTGATCCTCCATAGACAGCAATGTAACTACCACGTTCAAGGCCAAGAAAAGGTAATAAGGACATTTTTAAAATAGCCCATGTGACAGCAGTGGTTCAACTGTAATGTTATGAAGCTACGAGTATATTTTTTGTGCACAAAGAAAACAAAAATAATGACTTCATTCAACAATTTCTTCTCTTCTGTGTCAGTCTTCGATGTGAGTTCACGAGAGTACCGCGCAGGAGCCAGCATTCAGACGAAGAACCTGGATGTGTTGCACCTTGTTTACAAGCAGAGGAATGCACATGCATGCGTGTCGAAAACTGACATGGGAGAGAAGAAATTTTCATTAAAGTCATTATTTTTGTTTTCTTTGCACACAAGGTATTCTCGTAGCTTCATAAAATTAAGGTTGAACCACTGATGTCATATGGACTATTTTATTGATGTCCTTACTAACTTTCTGGGCCTTAAAACGTTGTAGTTATCCAGGGTCAGAGAGCTCTCGGATTTCATCAAAAAACATCTCAATTTGTGTTCTGAAGATGAACAAAGCTCTTACTGGTTTGGAACAACATGAGGGAGAGTAATTAATCAGAATTAAAATTTTTGGGTATAGTATCCCTTTAAGTAAAACGGTCAATTCTAAAAGGCCATCCAAAAAACATAAACACTTCTTAACAGACTGGACTAAATCTTTTAAGTAGTAAGGTCCTGTGTGCCAAAAAGATGGCTTGAAATAGTGCACCACTAAACCACTGGATTGTCAGAAGGTCTTATTCATGAATCTAGAGACAGACTGTAAGTGGGTGGAAGTGCTCTATTCTTAATGTATGTGCTGTCATTACTCCCCTTGTGCCGCAAAGACCCCATGACCATTCACTGTGCTCCCTATTGCACTAAATATATGACCGCTGCTGGATTCGCAGCTGAAAAAAACAGAAATTACGGTGATGCTTGTGGGAAGAAGGCGTCAGCTGCCTGTGGATAAATCGATGAGGCTCATAAAACATCAACAGGGAGTTTTCAAAATGACACTATTTTCTAACATACAGCTATGCAAATAACAGAATTATTAAAGGCAAATTTAAATTTATGCCTGCACTAAAACAGATAACCCGGAAGGAATCAAAATGACCAAATGACATCTATTTATATAAATATTATATATACATATTTTTCCCTTGTGGTCTTAGACTCTAGTAGCTTTTGGGCCCTCATAAAATACACTGTGAAAAACACCACTTAAAATGGTGTCATCAGGAAATTGATATTCACACAAACAGGATGCACAATTACACACTCACGCACTTAAGACCAGCAAGAATCAATTGCATTACCGACAGCACCACACGATCTCTCAGTGAAGGCCAGAACGGTCCCGGCAGAGACAAAGCACCTTCATTCTCACCCTACTGAGCGGTACAAGAAGCATCCAATTAAAATAGCCACCTGTTTTGACACAGCTGAAAATGTCAGCCAACGTGGCCTGAGGCGCAGGCAGCATCACGGCCGTCTTATTGCATATTCTGTCTCCGCTCCATCCCTCACTTTACACCCATCAAACAACCCTTTACCAGCTCCAAATCAAGCCCTTACACACAAAACAGCCACGGCGCTTCATTCGACATGAAAAGTCACATTTGTTACCGGAATGTCTAAGTGAGCTCTTTAAAGTGACAGCATCTGGGTCGAAGTATTCAGCTTGTCTGAGGAACAATCTACTGAAAGTCAACTTGTGAAAAATCTTTTGCGGGAATGGTTATAACACACTGAATATATATAAAAAGTCCTTATATATGATTGAATAACGTTAGACTTGAATGTGATTCGTCCTTACCCTCTGATCATGGCAAAGGAATCGTCGCTAGAGAAATAAGCGGCTCCAGGAAGAACTGTGACAGTTTCTTTACCTGAAAGGGTGAGGGTGAAATGGAAAGAGATTTCATTAAGTGCTCTGAATGGACAAATTAGGTTATTAAAAGGTAATTTATGCAATGCTAATGCTGTATGACTGTCTACTAGTATGAAAATCAGGGGTAATTATTACCAGCGTTGATGAGATCTGGATCAACTTCTTCCTCTGTTGGGTAAGGGCCCTGAATTATTCAAAAAAGCACAAAAAACAGTACTTATGAATGATTTTATGAGGAGTGCAAAAATCACCCATATTAAGACAAAAATAAATACAAGGTATAAAAACATTTAAAATTAAATGGAGCCAAGGATTCAACTGTTGCTTCACGAAGAATTATTGTTCTCCTTTCATACATGATACCAGCTGTATATCTAATAGTGGTAATATTTGACGTTAAACAATAATAAAATACAAATCATACAAACTAAAGATACATTATTGTACATATATTGTACTGTACACTACCGTTGCAGTTGTTATGTTTTTCTTTTAATGTAAAGTCTCAAATGCTTAACAAGACTGCATTTAATTGATCAAAAATACAGTTATATATACAGAAATACTATTACAATTTTAAATATAATTTCTGTTTTAATTTCTATTTTAATACATTCCCAAATGTAATTTATACTTATGAAAGCAAAGTTGATTTTAGCAGCCATTACTCCATCATCCAAATATGCGGATTTGCAGCTCAAGAAATATTTCCTATTATCATCAATGTTAAAAACAGCTTTGTTGCTTCATAGTTTTGTGGAAAGAACATTCAAAAGATTAGCATTTAAATCTTTTGTAACATTATAAATGGATGCTTATTAATGCTGATTAATGCTGGATGATGGACCATCACCTTCAACTCAACCTTGCCAAGACAGAACTGCTTGTGATACCAGAAAAACCCATCGTTTCATCACAATTTCACCATCAAGTTAGGCACATCAACCATAACTCCTTAAAAAACAGCTAGAAGCCTTGGAGTTATGATTGATGATCAGCTGACTTTCTCAGACCACATTGCTAAAACTGTCCGATCCTGCAGATTTGCTTTATTTTATCAAGAAGATCAGACCCTTTCTTTCGGAACATGCTGCACAACTCCTTGTTCAAGCTCTTGTTCTGTCCAGGCTGGACTATTGCAATGCTCTCTTGGCAGGTCTTCCAGCCAATTATATCAAACCTTTACAATTAATTCAGAACGCGGCAGCAAGATTAATTTTTAATGAGCCAAAAAAAATACACGTCACACCTCTGTTTATCAATTTGCACTGGCTACCAGTAGCTGCTCGCATAAAATTCAAGGCATTGATGTTTGCCAACAAAACTACCACTGGCTCTGCACCCATTTACCTAAATTTATTACTTCAGACTTGTGTGCCCTCTAGAAGCTTGCGTTCTGAAAGTGAACATCGCTTGATTGTGCCATCCCAAAGAAGCACAAAGTCACTTTTACTGACTTTTAAATGAAATGTTCTCTCCTGGTGGAATGACCTCCCCAACCCAATCCGAGCAGCTGAGTCCTTAGCCATCTACAAGAATCGCCTTAAAACACATCTCTTCCATCTTTATTTGACCCTCTAACTTTAACACTCACTATTCTAATTCTATTCTTTAAAAAAATCTAACTCCCTTTCTAATCTTTTTGTATTCTATTTTCTTTTCATTTTTTATGCAGTTGCATCTCTCGGGGAACTCCTTCAAGACTGTTGGAAGACCATTTCAGGTGACTACCTCTTGAAGCTCATCAAGAGAATGCCAAGAGTGTGCAAAGCAGTAATCAAAGCAAAAGGTGGCTACTTTGAAGAACCTAGAATATGACATATTTTCAGTTGTTTCACACTTTTTTGTTATGTATATAATTCCATATATAATTCCACATGTGTTAATTCATAGTTTTGATGCCTTCAGTGTGACTCTACAATTTTCATAGTCATGAAAATAAAGAAAAATCTTTGAATGAGAAGGTGTGTCCAAACTTTTGGTCTGTACTATATATATATATATATATGCATATATATGTTTGTATATGTACTATGTATATTTGTATATATGTGTATATATATGTGTGTGTGTGTGTGTAAAGACCTCTAACACTAGCTTGCTCTATTCTTTTTCTATTTTATCTATTTTCTTTTTATTTATTATATTATTTAAAAGCCCATGCTATTTGTACTGTGTTAAGCTAACTGAGACTTGTTATAGCACTTATATATCATTGCTCTTTTTGTTGTTTTTGATTGCTTCCACTGTCCTCATTTGTAAGTCGCTTTGGATAAAAGCGTCTGCTAAATGAATAAATGTAAATGTAATTATAAATGTCTTTATCACTTTTAATGTGTTCTTGATGAATAAATGATTTAAAACACTTCTGAATGGTAGTGTAGGTTTGTAGTAATGTCAACATTTTCAAACTTTCATAAACAACTAAACTTTTTTTAGAATGATTTTCTGTCTCATTAAAATAAACAAGAATGCAAGAACAATAAAATCATAGCAGACAAGGTTTTTCAAATGCTTGTATAACTGAATTTATAACTGTATTAAGCAAATTCAATACAACTCTGAGAAAAGATGGCTTACCAGCCCCAGAATGCCATTTTCACTCTGCAGGTGGACAGTAATATCTGGTTTAATGAAATTACTGGCCAGCATGGGGATTCCGATGCCCAGGTTAGCTAAAACCGCATTAACAGATAATCATAAGAGACAAACAGGAATTACATTCTTAGCAAACATTAAAACCATTGTTGCTCATAATAACTGGTTAAAATTAAAGGAAAACATCACCAAATTTCAATATAGCTTTCATATACTTGAAACATAGCACACAAGCTGTGTGATTCACTTCTATTAATCTCTGAAAGCTTCAATTCCCATTCACTGTAATTGCACGGCAAAGACAGATTCTTCAAAATTCCCCTTTTTATTTTCACAAAACCAACATGCAGTTTTGGAAGGACATGAGGGTGAATAAATAATGACAGAATTTTCATTTTCAGTGTGAAATTAAGATCGATAAAATCTAGGTCACATGGTCTGAAACACTGTACATACCATACATCCCATCCTCAAACTCCAGCGCAGCTCTGCGAATAATCCTCTCTCTCACAATATCAGAGTCTTTCTTAAGTTTGGGATTTTCAGCCTGGCCTTTCTTTACTGTACGCCTCTACAAAAGGTCAGACAGAGGGGCGGCAATAAGAGGAAAAAAAAAGATGACAGAGGATAGATGGATAAAGGAAAACTGATAGAAACGAGCCAGACGAGTCAAGCCCCTTCACCTCGATCCGCTTCTCGTAGCTATCTCCCTTGACAATCCTGTGGACATAGATGCTGGGGATGTGGATGTCTTCTGCTGCAAACGTGCCCACATCTACAATCTCCTCCACCTGAAGACAGAACATAAACCAGCTGATGATGACAATGAGATTAAGATATCATGTTTCTTTGCAATAAGAAAGGAACAACAGTTGGGCAGAATTGCTGACTGTCCGTTGATTAGTACGGTCAAGATTGTTTTATGTAGCTTTAAATGTTGTGTGTAGTGGTTAAAATGGGTGCCATAACCTCTCAGAGACAGTTTTAGGATGTTGACAGTATATGTAGCACTAAGAGTCTTTCAGTACTGTCGGCATGGCAAACTCGCAGGTAAGTTGCTTCTCTATATTCATTCCTTTTAAAGCACTATCAGACTTCAGATCACCTGCAATTAATAATATATTGGTTATTTTGCATAATCCGCAAGTTTCATTTTTTCGGATGACTATAATTTTGTGCAATAACAGAACGCAGATATTTAGCCTATTTGTCTGCTGAATATCATTTTATCATTGTATATATCAAATATATACAAAAGTTTGGGGTCAGTGACATTTTTTTGTAATACTTTAATTCAGCAAGAATGCATTAAATTGATCACAAGTGAGTAGACTTTTTAAAAAAAAGCATCGGTAAAATAGTCCATGTGACATCAGGGGTTCAAATGTCATTTTACGAAGCTACAAGAAAATTTTTGTGCATAAAGAAAACTAAAAAAAAATTACTTTATTCAACAATTCTTCTGCACCTAATCCTGTGGCGTGCCGCCATTGTGGGAAGAGTATCACGATGCATGTGCTTCTGCTTCATGTTAATGGCACATGTGCGTGTTAACGTAAGCAGCAGCGCCATGCACATGTGTTGTTTACATTAAGTGGAAGCGCATTCATCGTGATACTCTTACCACAATGGTGGTGCACTGCTGTCCATGCAGGGTCAGAGAGCTCTCAGATTTCATCAAAAATATCTTAATTTGTGTTTCGAAGATGAACGAAGGTCTTACGGGTTTGGAAAAACATGAGGGTGAGTCATTTTTGGGTGAACTCTCTCCTTAAATTATCCTGACAACCCATTTTTTTAAGACTCACAACACTTCGGTGGGGTTGAAAACCTGCGCTTTAAATGGATGCCAGGCTAGATGACAGTTCAGTGTCAAACAATTCTTCAGTGCCTGTATCATCATCTATCATCAGCTCCCTGTCTGGGATCCATTACAGCTGAAAAACGTACCATATTCTGTAGGTCAAACTGCCCCTGAAAATGGTAGAGACGCCTTACACTAGATGCAAGAAAAAGCTTTTATTCTGAATTCCGAGATGTTGATTTTACCTTCACACAGCATTGAAATGGGCAGCTTTGAGGAGCTTACAGGGAATAATAAAGCTGTCACATACAAGCAGCCTGATTGAGGAGGGTTTGTCCTGCAGATGGTAAAATGTTAACCTATCTCTCTTTGGAGACTAGAGGAAATGAGAAGCAGAGAATGAAGTGCTGACAGTTTAAAAAAAGAAAAAAATAAATAAATAAATAAACATAAATCACAAACTTTCCGTAACCAGTAATCTTAAACTCAAGTCTCTAAAACTCTTTTACATATCAGGCTAAAGTGACAGTTTAAAAAAAAAAAAGTCCGTTTTTACAGAGATGTTTGGCAGAATGTGCACATACTGAAGCTCTTTTACATACAATTAACATTACCAAAAATGATGACTATTAATAACAAAGTGATTAATTATAAAAAAATAAAAAACAAGAATATTATAACCATTCTTAAAGGGATAGTTCACCCACGAAAAAACGGTCATTAACTACTAGCCCACATGTCGTTTCAAACCTGTAAGACCTTTGTTCATCTTCGAAACACAGATTTGTGCTCCTCCTGTAAACACGGTGCGGAGACTGAATTGTTCAATTATTTTTGTTTTCTTTGAGCACAAAAAGGATTCTTGTAGCTGCATAAAATGACGGATAAAATGAACAACTGATGTCACATGGACTATTTTACCGATGTTCTTACTACCTTTGCGTTGCTGTCCATGCAGGGTCAGAAAGCTCTTAGATTTCATCCAAAATATTTTAAATTGTGTTCCGAAGATGAACAGAGGTTTCACGGGTTTGGAACGACATGAGGGTGGGTAATTAATGACAAAATATAATGACATTTTTGGGTCAACTATCTTGAATTCATTAACACCACAATACTAGTGAATATTACATTTGTGCTATTTTAACAGAGGTCGACCGATATGAGTTTTTCACTGGCCGATACCAATGCCAATATTTAGAAACCAAGGCAGCTGATTGCCGATATATGATGCAGATTAGTTTTTTTTTTTTTTTTTTTGGCTGATAAGTTTGACTGGTTTTCTTTTTTTCCCCCCTTCATCTCATAAAAGTGAGTTTGAGCAAATTATTATTGCAGGGTACAAGACAGTAATACTAGTAGTAGCCATATTTAGAGTAATAATACATGGCTCAAAACTAAAAGCACCTTTCAAAAACAGTTCTGTAGCATGCTTTTTGTTTGTTTACTAACAGATACCAGCGTTTCCCACAGACTGCAAATGAATTCTCTGCCAGCAGGAGGCACTGCTGGAGAAGAGCTATAGCGCTTTCCCCGGTAACAGCTGTAATCAAATAAGCGCTCCTCAAGCTTTTTTGAAGACAGTCAGTTCTTTTCAAAGATACATTCATATAAAAACACCCATGCTGGATTTTAATTTTGAAATGTGAAGCACTCATTTTATTCAACAAAGTATAAGCCTTTTGGAAAATCTATTCGTGGCGGTCAGTTTTGATATAGTGACTAGCCGTCACAATTAACTCAATGTATAGGAAACACTAGACACTGCTATAAGCCAAATGGCCATAGTGATAACAAAAATAAAAGATTTCACACATATTACACAGCCTATTGCTCAATGCTTAAAAGTGTGCTGGCAATGAGCGATGACATCGTGGAGGATATTGTCGGACCTACACACACACACATTTCAAGAGGAAAGTTTACGTGCACGTTATAATCGTCTGAATTCAACGTATTTCTGCTTTCACATGCAAATGACTTGTTGACTTATTCAAATTTGGTACTTCTAACCTTTTTATTAGAAACAAGAACCAATAGTGTTTAACTTTATTAATAACAATCCTAGTGATTCATTTCTAATACTAGTTAATTTATGCAATTTATATATTTGTATATACAAATTTGGCACTTGTAAATAGTTATGAGAAACTAAAGAATAAATAATGTTTAACATTAATAATTACTCGCGGCGGCCTGTGGAGGGTGCTCCGGGAGTATGGGGTCCGGGGCCCTTTGCTAAGGGCTATCCGGTCCCTGTACGACCGGAGCAGGAGCTTGGTTCGTATTGCCAGCAGTAAGTCAGACTTGTTCCCGGTGCGTGTTGGACTCCGGCAGGGCTGCCCTTTGTCGCCGGTTCTGTTCATGATTTTTATGGACAGAATTTCTAGGCGCAGCCAGGGGCCGGAGGGGGTCAGGTTTGGTGACAACACGATTTCGTCTCTGCTTTTTGCGGATGATGTTGTCGTGTTGGCTTCATCAAGCCAGGACCTTCAGCATGCACTGGGACGGTTTGCAGCCGAGTGTGAAGCGGCTGGGATGAGAATCAGCACCTCCAAATCCGAGGCCATGGTCCTCAGTCGGAAAAGGGTGGCTTGCCCACTTCAGGTTGGTGGAGAGTTCCTGCCTCAAGTGGAGGAGTTTAAGTATCTTGGGGTCTTGTTCATGAGTGAGGGAAGGATGGAACGGGAGATTGACAGACGGATCGGTGCAGCTTCTGCAGTAATGCGGTCGATGTACCGGTCTGTCGTGGTCAAGAGAGAGCTGAGCCGCAAGGCGAAGCTCTCGATTTACCGGTCAATCTACGTTCCTACTCTCACCTATGGTCATGAGCTTTGGGTCATGACCGAAAGGACAAGATCCCGGATACAGGCGGCCGAAATGAGCTTTCTCCGCAGGGTGGCTGGGCGATCCCTTAGAGATAGGGTGAGAAGCTCAGTCACCCGGGAGGAGCTCAGAGTAGAGCCGCTGCTCCTCAATATCGAGAGGGGTCAGCTGAGGTCCGGATGCCTCCTGGACGCCTTCCCGGGAAGCTGTTCCGGGCGCGTCCCACTGGGAGGAGACCCCGGGGAAGACCAAGGACACGCTGGAGAGACTATGTCTCCCGGCTGGCCTGGGAACGCCTCGGTGTCCCCCCAGAAGAATTGGAGGAAGTGTCTAGGGAGAGGGAAGTCTGGGGTTCTCTGCTTAGACTGCTGCCCCCGCGACCCGGCCCCGGATAAGCGGAAGAAGATGGATGGATGGATGGATGGATGGATTACTAATTACAAACCTGGTGCTTAATTATGTATACTCCATACTAATAATTAATATCTCATTAGGGTAATTTTATTGTTTGCATATTCAAATGTGGCACTTGTAACCAGCTACGAAAAACAAGAGATGGTTTTTACAATTACTAATAACAAAACCTACAGTGATTATACTCCAAATTTTGTAATTAATATTTCATATGTGCAGCTTTAATATTTGCAAATGGTGATCAGTTACAAGGTGCACAACAACCAATAGAGTGTGAAACATCCTGTTAAAAAAAACTCTGTTTGTGTTTCATGGAACAGAGAAAAATATACAGGATTTAAAAGACATTTCAATTTTTGGATGAACTTTGTTATTATCAGTGCACATTTTGCCGAATATGTCTCATGTGTATGTCTCAACGTGTCTTCATCCGCATCCTCCCGTGAGGAATGTTGATGTTGTACCTGTTCTTTCTGGTGGTGTGTTTGATAACAGCACAAAGCCGCAGACGCGGTTTCACAGACAGCGCCGCTGAGAGCTCACAGAGCAGCTTAGCACTCCTTTAAGGACCAAAAATAAGCTCCTAAAATACTGAACAAAAATTTGAAGCTCAGATAAAGGCTCAGGGGGAAAAACACACTTCGCAGAGAAGCAAATCGATGCACCCAAAGCATGTTTAAGCTCTTCAGATGTGCACAAACAGAGAACAAAGGCCAGGCTTGCTAAGGATCCTGCAGACCTCACCAATCTGACTTTACTTTTCAGATTCTGCACACTTGGGCATCATACACAGAGAGACATTTCTTGAAATCGGTGTATATTATAAATGTGTCCTCTGCACACGGCGCTGTTAGAGAGGGCAAAAACGTGAGCCTAGATTGAGCAGTGTTGCTGTTGTCATGGTTACCGCTGGTGGCATTTGGCTTTTTATCATTAGACGGGCTGCGCAGGGCAGAGAGTGACTGAAGGGCTCAGGCTTCCAGACGGCCTAAGGGTTTAATGCGGAGCACAAAATGAAATCTGTATGAGTTAGCAACACTCTCTCTGCAGAGTTTGCTGCCTCATTAACCCTTCATGCATGCATTTACCATATATGCTAAGATGCAGACAGATAGTATACTGGTTAAAGGAACAGTACATCCAAAATGAAAATGAAAATCTTTGTTCTTATTACAAAAAACTGCCATTATTGAAATAAAATAAAAAATAAATAAATTACAGTTTTAATAAATTAAAATTTTAATTTTTGGTAATTTATTCCTTTAAAGTGACAATTACAGAGGTGAACTGCTATTATATTATATTATATTGTTAGATATAACAACTTCAATAAAAGACTATGTATTGCATTTATATTATACTGTATATAGTATTTTTAAATAATAATGTAATAAGTATGTGTACTGCTTTATATTGAAGCATTTATATTATATTGCGTTATTTTATATTACACTATTTATAAAATGTACTGCTTTATAATGCATTTATATTTTATACTATAAAGTATTTTAATATTTCTTAAAAGTGTGTGTACTGATTTCAGTTGCAACATTTATATATTATATTGCATTATAATTAATTGCTGTGATATAAGACAATATATTGCTTTATATTGATGCATTTGTATTATATTTTAAATCATATTTTTAATTTATAATGTGAAAAGGTAGTATGTATACTAGCTTTACAATGCTATTTAACCTATGTCGTTATATTATACACTATGCTTTATCAATTAGTTAATTTGTGTCATAATATTAATTAATATTATTTTGTTTAGAATAAAATACTATTAAATAATATTATATGCTTTTGACAGTTTTTTTTTAGCTATAAATTACATTTCATATACAGATATCACATTATACTATACAGTACGTCACATACTGTCTTATATGTACAAAAAAAAAAAAAACCCAGGGGAATAAACTCAGATATTGACATATCTTCCTCTGAAGTGGCGTTTGATCTTCAATGGGAATTAAAATAACCTTGATGTAATCTAGAAGGAAGAAAATCCCTTGGGATCCAAAATCCCTGAGAGATACAGAGAAATCTTTTTTCAAGGGTTTGTTCTTCTTTTGGACTGAGATCCTTGTCAAAGCAGGTTAAATCTATAGAACCTGATGGACACATGTTGTTATGAAACAGTTGGTGTCTCGATCAGAAACATGCAGTGGATAAATTCTTCATATCGCTTCGAATCAGGCAGGTAGCTAAAAATGATTCCATTTTATTTATGCATGTCTCACTTCATAGCAAATGCCAAGCGCAGGCAACAGACGGTGCACAAATAAACCATAATCTTCAAAAATAGTTAGGCATCGTGGCACTGAGCATGATGAGACCAATCCAAATCCAAAATCCAATGGGAGCATGAAGCTAATAGCACTAAGCCTACAACATGACATTTTCCAAAAAACACAAAACCAGGTATGTTTAAAAATAATGAGGATATATTTGTAGTAGTATTTTTGTACAGTGTTGTCTATTTATCTACTTCTCTTCAGATGTTTTTGAAGCAGATTTCAGCTCAGTAGAAGTATGTTAGAAGAGTCCTGGCCTATCAGCAGCATGCACCTTGAGGGGCCGCCAACCTGAGGCTAAATACAATTACCACTTCACTCAAGTGGCCCTTGAGGGGAATATGCACAACTGAAGAAAAAGGGACCTCTAAAGAAACAGGTACGTTTTAAAAATTAAATTTATCGACATGTAGAACATTTTTATAAAATGAATCTACGCCAAGGGCCTTGATACAACGGAATGAAGCCTTTCAAATAAACAAACAAGGCAATCAACAATATAAATATCTAATTATCATACGGTCTCTGCACATGCTCTTTTACATTGTCAACATTTATTCAGCCTCATATGATAACACGAAAGGAGAAAATTAAGATTATATGCATAATCATTCCATTCCACATTACAGCAAACAATGACTGATGTTTTACTTTAAAAAAGTTTGATAATTTTAATGTTAAAAGACTATAAAATGTATATAGTAAAAACCTGTTCCCTTACTTTATGTGGTGTACACTGTAATAAATCTAATGTGAGATTTCATGTAATTTAACATTAAAAATGCTGCCAGTTTTTGACCAGTAATTTCACAATTTTTTTTTTTCTTTTTTTTACAGTATTCAAAAAGGCCACCACAAGGCAACATTAAAAAGCAGCAAAAAAAATTTTTTATAGTATATGTGTGAGAATCAAAGAAATTTCACAGACAATCAAATCATGTCTTGATCAATGAGTTAGTGTATCAGTGAACTCACCAACTGAACAGAATCTCAGATTTGCGAACGAATCATTTTGTGAACCAGAAAAGTTTATCCATTGAAAAGATTCAAATTAAAAGAACAAACTGTTCACAAGTCAGACGCTGATGCTGCTTTATACTTTTATACTCTTATAAAAACAAAAGTTGTCACTTGGACGGTACCTTTTCAAAATGTGATGGGGGCAAAACTAAGAATTTGCTGAATAATAAGGAAATCTTTACATAAAGACACACAAATATTCTATAAGGAGGTTATTTGATTGAAACAGGATTGAAAAATCAATGCTACGATCTACTGGCTTCACATTTTGCAATATCCCTGATCTGGCTCACAACGCCCCAGCTGTCGCACTGGTAATTTATGTGCAACAAACCAAAAGGATAATCAGTGTTTTGAATTTGGACAGAGGGAGGAGCAGAGATAATACCTTTCAGGACGAATTTCATCAATGACCAATTAGCCTCATCCTGAAAAACCCATTTCATGCAACCTGTCGTTTCAACAAAATAAAATAAAAAACACAGATTGGTTCCTTTAGAACCGATGTGACTAGCAAATATGGCCTTGTTTGAAACAACTGCCCTTGCATCCCCTCAATGCTCTGGGCCTCATTGTACCTGCGATAACAGGATAACTGGAAAATGCCACGGATCTGCCGTGCTTCTGTCGCCTGGCAACCGACTGGCCGAATAGATTTCACCTGCTTTATTATTGTTTTTCGGGCAATCTGCATTTCCTTTGGTTAATGCTAATGATCATTTCTTTTTAATTCATTAGGAAAATAGCAGCTTTATGGATGCGCAGCTATCAGATATCCTGTTAATTAGGACGCTGTGACGTGCTGTCTGTTTCATAATGAGAGGAAACAAGGTGGCAGTTTCCTCCAGTGGCATCAGTATTTCCAGCGCCTGGCTCTGACAGGCAACAGGAATGCTTCTCTCAAAACACTGAGCCATTGGCAAGCCTCATCAGCCAGCCAATTGAGAGGAAATAATTCAACATGGCTGCTGCTTTTGGCAGATTATTACTGGATGATCATAAAACACTGTCTCCCTTCCACGCAGCTAAATATGGCCTCAGCTATTCTAGAGTGAAAAATCAGTTGGCAGAAAGTCAAAGAATGAAATGCTGTAGTTTTATAATATATGCAAGCTTGGGTGCAGGTGAAGGCCAAAAGAAATGGCAGTCTCTTTGAAGTAAAACATGGGACAGGGCTTACGCTGGTTCCAATCAAACAGAAGAGACCATAATAAGCTGATCAAGGACTGCAAGGACGATTCACATCATCATCTTCACATAACAGGATGGCTCTGTCTGGGAAAAGAGATGTATTTGCATATCCACAAAACTGGGTCACAAGCACTGTGCGCTCAAAAAGCATTTGCACAAAATCTCCACTATATGCATTTTGGTCTAACGTTTTAACTAGGCCTGTAAATCAAGTAAATGTATAACTTAATTATATGATCTATTAATTAACTAACTCCATAGTAACTAAATGCAATTAACTAACTGAAGTATATGTGTTCATTAATTGCAGCTTGCTCCAACTGCATTTTATTATATTACATTGTATTATATAAAATGTTAATAATAAAGACACTAATACACACAATATTAAAGATTAGAAATGAACATCATAACAGGATTCTAATACATTAAT
This sequence comes from Carassius carassius, assembly GCF_963082965.1. NCBI lineage: Eukaryota > Metazoa > Chordata > Actinopteri > Cypriniformes > Cyprinidae > Carassius > Carassius carassius. The sequence continues at coordinate 15,783,521 of NC_081775.1, forward strand.
TAGACAATTGTTTTAATAATTAGGTAAAAATTTCACAGTAAGTCGCTTTGGATAAAAGCTTCTACTAAATGCATAAATTTACATTTTTACATTTAAATTACCAAAAAATTGACATCCCTAGAACAAATAATTGTCATTTTTGGTCTCAATTTGCAGTTAATGGTGTGAACATAAAGCAATCAATGCAATGTAATTGACATATTTCTGCACATCCTACATATATAAACGTATTGCTCAAACATGGTTATACGAAATACCCTGAATTTGTGATTTTTGATTATTAGAATCAGAAAATTATGTGCGTCATCTCTGCTGTTTGCTCCCATTCCTGTTTATATCGAAATCAATGATTCACAAACTACACTGCAGTTCAAAGGTCAGCATAATATTTTGTTTTTTATGTTTTTGAAAGAAGTGTCTTATGTTCACCAAGGCTGCATTTATTTGATCAAAATACTGTAAGAGTTCCTCCAGTCCTCAGTGTCACATGATCCTTCAGAAATCATTCTAATATGCTGATTTGCTGCTCAAGAAACATCTCTTTTTATCAATGTTGTAAAAAGTTGTGCCGCTTAATATTTTCCTGGAAACCAAGATGAACAGAAAAGTGCACAGCATGTATTTGAAATTGAAATCATTTGGAAAAATTATAAATGCCTTTACTGTAACATTTCATCAATTCAATGCATCTTTACTGAATAAAGGTAATTCTGCCCCCAAACTGAATGGTAGTGTACTGTATATGCACAATGGATAAGTATAGAATCCTGGAGTTAATCTTTTAAAACATTTCAAGACAGACACCTGTAGTAAGCCAGATGACTGTTTTCTTTTCTCATCCCCAGACAACAGTGATGGCAGCGTGGCATGAGTCAATCTTTATTCTGAGTCCCTGCTGTGAAAGCTGAAGGGTTGCTGCCACAAACAACATCTTAACCAGTCAAACAGAGGCAGAATGCAAGATACACACTGTTGCTCAGCACTCAGCCAACTGATCCACTCTCCTAGAAGGACGGCTTTCATCACCAGATGCGCAAACACTGAAGAAGGCCTTTAACCATTACTGGGTGTTTAGTGAACTGATAAGCTTATCTTCAGTTGGACTGCAATAACCGTATTGTCAGATGATACTGGCCACTAATAACTGCTCATTTTGTTGCACTGCCACAATAAAGATTGAAAAGCAGTAATATAAAAGCTCTAATGTGCTGATAGCAACCGACACGATTGCTGCAAAAGACAATTAAACAATATGAGTGAGATAAAAGTCTTTCTTCCTGATGACACTACTAGTAATGGATTGATTGGTAGCCAGATTGTGAAGGGTGAAGACTAGTTACAGAAATATCTACTCAAAGGTTTTTAATTCAGTTATTGTTTCACACTGTAAACCATTTCCAGCCACGGCTGCAAGAGAAAGAGCAGGACGCTGGAACCATATTAATTAATGGAGTTCGTTCATGGCGACTGAAAATGCCTTTTGATAAGTCTTTTGTTCGTAGCTGCGTGTTTTGAACAAAGGCTTAGATAAAAGCATATTTGAAGTGTTTGAAAAGCGCTCTCAGTAGAAAGGAAATGAAAAAGGAGTGAATGGGGGGGACTTCAAAGATCTAGATGAAACTGACAATTTATTTTGTTTATGTGAAAAACAGTGATGAAATGAAACACAGGCAGAGAGATAAATGCTCCAGGCAAGTGAATTCATAGGATGGATAATATGATATATGTACAAGCTTTTAAACTTGTAATAATGCACCAAACTGAATCTAAAAGAAGCACATGTGTTATGTGGTCATGTGGTATCCACCTACCTCCACAATTGTGATCTTGGCTGCCTTGCACATGGGCTGGTTGAAGTTTCGTGCTGTTTTCCTGATAGTAAAAAAAAGTACATGCTCAGTATTAAAGTCTGTAAAACCAACTTTACAAACATCCAGAGCTGAGGTGAAATGTTATATGTGAAAGACTGGAATGTTCTTTCCTCTATTTACAAGGCACTGATGATGAAATATAGAGAAATAGGCCAGAATGATGAGCTATAAAAATCAGTTTGACTATTGTCAAAAACAACTTTTATCAAGTCATCATCCATAGTGCTGCCCTCTTGCTTAAAAACTTTAACCAGAGCAGAACAAGAGGGCATTCATTTTTAATGGAAAGGGAAACAGTGCACCCTTGTGGTAAAACAAAATGATTTAACACTGGGAATGTTCAATGTTTTTGAATGCAACACACCACACACAGCAACTTTTATAAAACTAATTCTATGGTTTTAACATGACAACATTTTATAAAGATTTGTTGCATTTCATACACACACTGCCATTCAAAAGTTTGGGGTCTGTAAGATTTTTTTTAAAGAAACGAATACTTAATACTAAAATAGAAAAGTTATTTTTACATTGTAACAGTATCACAAAATATTACGGTTTTTAATGTATATTGATCAAACAAATGCAGCTCTGTTAAGCAGACATCCTCTGAATAGTACTGCATATTAAAAGAATATAAAAAAACTGTCACTATTGTATTTCTTTTATGTATGTATTTGAGTTCTATTTTTAGAACATTATTCTCTGTGGGTTGTATAATGAATAAAATGACTGGGTTTGAAATTACAGTCATTTTAATAGTTTGCCTTGTCAACTGTGTTTAAAATGTAATCTAAAACAAGGTACTGTTTATGTCTCCTTTTTACAAAAGTGTCTCATGTGGCCTTCCCTCCAGTGAAACAGTCTGTGGGATTGTGCTAAATGAAAACAGAAACGTGAGAGAACATAACTATTTTCAGGTTTGGGCAAAACACCAACCACACCAGTGAACGTGTGACACTGTACAGTTATGGAAAACAACGTCTAGTCTAAGTGAAGTAGGGCTGAACAACCTGAGGAAAAAAAAACAGACACTTGTACCTGAAGATGACATTCCCAGCTCTGTCCGCTTTCCAGGCTTTGACCAGCGCAAAGTCGCCCGTGATGGATTTTTCCATGATATAGTGTCGGCCATTAAATTCACGCACCTTAAACACAACATAGAAATCAATATAAATCTTAGATCTGCTTTTACTGATCAAACATTATGTGGGAACATCAGCTGTATTATTGTATTACTCAGTAAGACTGGAAGATAAAAGCAGCAGCTCTGACCTCTCTGGGTTCACTTGCGATGGCAATGGTGCCGTCCTTGTTGTATTTGATAGGTGAGCCTCCCTCTTGGATGAGTGTGCCATAGCCTGTGGCAGTGAAGAAGGCAGGCACACCTGCGCCTCCAGCCCTGATCCGCTCTGCTAGCGTGCCCTACCATCAACACAGCACAATGGGTAAACAAAATTGAAGAATGGTCCTATAAAATCTTTAGCCTGCATATACTTGGCCATTGAGAACAAAGGTAAATTGTTTATTCTGAAGGTTTGGGTAAAGGATGGTCTCACCTGTGGGGTCAATTCCACCTCCAGCTCACCACTGAGATACTGCCTCTCAAACTCCACATTCTCCCCAACATATGATGAGATCATACGCCGGATCTGTTTAGTCCGAAGGAGCAGGCCCAGGCCAAAGTCATCCACTCTGTGTAAACCATAAAGAAAATAAATAAATGTAAAAAATCATGACAAATCAAAAAAGTATTATGTGCTCAAAACTCAGTGAAAACAGTTACATTGTGAAGTATGTCTTATTATTTAAAAGGTCTGTTTTCTGTTGTAATATATTTCAATGTGTAATTTATTCCTTCCTATGATGCAAGACTGAATTTTCAACAGCATCATTACTTCAGTATTTAGTGTCACATGATCTTTCAGAAATTATTCTTATATGCTGAGTCTGTGCTTGATTACATTTCATATTATTGTCAATGTTGACAGTTGTGCTGCTTAATTTTTTTTGGTGTGTGGAAACAATGCATTTTTTCCAGGATTCTTTGGCAAACAGAAAGTTTATGATTTATTTTATTTTACGGTTACATTTTAATGTCTTTACTGTAATGTTTTTGTTCCTTGCTGAATAAAATATTAACTAATTTTGATAAAATAAAATAAAATAAAATAAAACTTTTGAAATGTAGTTTTGAATCTATGGTTGAAGTCTCTCAGTTGAAACTCTCAGCTGAACCTATTGCCTAAACAGGTCTAAATCCAGTGTCCAATGGGCATTCTGTAACAAACAGGTCATTCAAATTCAAAACACGCAGAGAATACTGAGACAAAGGCCACACAACTCACTTTTACAGCAAGAAACATTTTACAGATCTGTCGGACCTCTTCAGTTTGGTGTGTGCAGTGGCTTGGCACAGTTACAGAAGCAGTGACTCAAAACTTATTTTGTCACTCATTAACTAATGGCATGACTTGAAACTCACTGAGGTATAAAAATGTTGGCTATCCCTCTTTAAAGGTAGTCAGTGCAGTAAAGCAAATCTGGACATTTGTATCCTATTGATACCGAAGGGATTCTGGTGAAATATGAGGGGGAAATGTTTGATGAAAGTTAATACAGACGTTTTATAAGCGCATTCATATTTTTAGGTTCATTCAATCAACAGGGAGCACAGACTCTTGATGTCACGACTCATTCACTGGACCGAGAAAGGTTGCAATTAGAGACATACTGTGTCATGCCATGTTCTCATTAACTCTCTTCTAATGTGTCTTCTTCACTTTTTCTCCTGCCAGAGAAACGACAAAGGCTTTTTAGTGCTTGAAGTGAGAAGGAAAAAAGAAGCCACTGTCTAGGTCATATGTGCTTAGAATTTACTGAGGTAATTTTTGTATTTTATAAAAAGCACAATAACTTAACTAGTGCAAGTTAATATTGAGCTAAAGCAAAATCAGTATAGTGCATCTCAATGGTTTGGTTTTGTTCTTGAATAAATCTGTTATTTTGAGCAACTGTTTAAATGATTGATTTACTGAAAACGACAGGATGTGCATAAAATCACCCCTTATACCCACATACAGTGCATTATTTGACGGGACAGCGCTTGTAGTGATGTCTGAAACCAGTGTTTGAGAGTAGCGCCCTGAATTCCCAGAACTCGCCAGCAGGTGGCGCAATCAGCGTCCAAATTTGCTCACTTATATTCAAGTAGACTACATCAGTGGAGTGCAACAGTCACGTGTAACCAGCCAAAAGAGTTACTGAAACATCCACTCCACTATTATACCGACTGACAGTCAAACACTGCAAAGTCCCAATGACGTAAGATCTTAAAAGCAGCACTCTTAAAATACATCTCAGCCTATTAAATTCAAGAAGCGGAACTGTTGTATAATTATCCCTTTAACACTGCTACAAAGTTGGAGCAGCTCTTTCAACTTAGAATAACACGAGTCTGTAACCAGATAATACACAGTGGCCAATAACTACTTCCAAACAAGTCAGCACTCCATTTCTAAGTAATGAGCAACACGTTAAAAGTATCAGCAGGGGTTGCTGATGGAAAGAAGTTGCATAGGAAACGGCGTCCTTCTGTGCGAGCTACGCATGCTAATGCCAAACACTGCTGTGTCGCTGGTTTCACATTACAGAAGTCTCTCTGTGGTAGACCGAAAGACTTTTACCACAGAGATACAGAACTCGCAGAACAAGGTCTACGACAACAAACAATGCAGTCAAGAACAGCAGGACTCAAACAGTCAGATGGAAAGGAAATAAACTTCAAGAAAGGAATCAGTCGAGAACTTTCTATTTAAAACAGGTCAAAACTTCCCTTGAGGGAACTCTGGAAAAAGACAGATTTATTGAACTAAAAGGGTACTTTTATGATTTTGGGAAGTTTGTATTTTGTTAAAAAGGAGCTGACAATAATAAATGGTGTAGGAAAAAGTTTTTTTGTCTGCATTCATCATGTATATAGTCTTATTTAAGCCTGACTAGGAAAATTCGAATGGACTTTATCCCCTTCTTCAACCATCTTCAGCACTAACCCACACTGTCCACTGTACTCTGTAGTCACGATAGAAATAAATTAAAAAAATGACCCCAAATAACATAACTGGCCCATTTTCAGAAATAAGGCAATAATATATTCTATAATATAGACAACCAACCTGGGAAAATGCCAGAACAGAGAGGCCTATACATAGTGTTGAGTCACATGTTCACAGCAGCTGCAACATAGCGGCAATAAACCAAACCCCAATATCCAATAAGATAGTAAAAAGACTGTATAACTAGCCATTAAAAAATAAAAACATTTACAGGAATTTTGATCATTCATTTCCCTGTGTTCACTCTTCTGTATTTACCAGTATGCCTAGGCCTACTTGACAGATTAGACTTGTTTATCCTGTCTGAAAAAAAAGGTTGTGCGATGCTTCATACTGGCAATCTCTTTCTATTTGTGGTCAGTTGAGCACACATTCTCAATGTCATTTAAGGGAGAAATTCTTGTAGCGACATCTAGAGAACAACTGAGGTTATGGAGTTGTATCTTATTGTTTTGGTTATTTTTCAAATTCTCAAAAGGCTCCAACGGATTTTAATACTTCAGTGGTATTAATACTTAAATATAAGCGGTTTCTGTTGTTTGCATGTGTCAGGACGTACAGGAGCTCAGTGTTAGGCCAACTAGTGGAGTAAGAAAGTTGGTCGAATTCAGTGCAATCACAGTTTTTGGCTTGGTTTAAGTTGTTGTTGACATATAAAAAGGCTTACCCTGCATTATTGCTGACTGCAGTCAGGCTCTTAACTCCTGTCTTAAGCAAACTGTTGATCAGATTTTCTGGAATACCGCACAGGCCAAAACCTGTGAATGAGAGGAAAGGATACTAAAGAATTTTAAAAAAATGGTTGTTGTCAGCTATTTATCAAGGCTATTCAGTTGTAATATAATATAATATAATATACAATAATGATGATAATAATAATAATAATAATAATTTAATACTTTAATTTAGCAAGGAAACCTAAAGAGAAGAAATGTTTCTTGAACACCAAATCAGCATTACAGAATGATATCTGATGGATCGTGTGACACTGAAGACTGGAGTAAAGGACTACCAGCTCTTGCATAAGAGACTTCTTTTAAAAACATTTAACAAAATATTACTGACCGCAAAACTTGTGAATGGTAAAGGTTGAGATGATGATAAATCATAACCCTTACCTCCCACAAGAATAGTCGCTCCATTAGGAATATCTTTGACTGCTTCAAGGGGGTCTGAATAAAACTGTCGGGACCGTTGATTTGAAGTGGAAAAGTAACAGCCACATGTCTGCTAACAACAGAAATTTAGAAGGGTGAATGAAGCAGGCTGAACATATTAAAAGGCAACAAATTTAAATTTAAAGCAAGAGATTACACATCTGAATTCACAGTCAATGAATCTGTTCAACACTTGAAATCCTTTAAGCTCCCTGGCTATCTTCTTTTAGAAAATCCCATACAAGTAGTGATTTGAGGAATACAGCCTAGTGGAATACAAATACTACATAGATCAGAGGTTAACTTGTCCATTCATGAGCCCTGCGCCTCTCACGAGGCAGTGGAATCTTAATAGAAATGTGAATTAAAATAAACATAAGATCCATTTCCTCGGTCAGCTACAGCAGTTTGACCACTTTCCCATGCTGATTTGCACGTGCCAAATAAACCCCAGGAGTCCAGCCAAGACGTCCATTTCATTTATATCTTTATTTGTTGACACAACAGTGTGTGTTTGACCTCACAAAAGCTCCACCAAAGGACGAGGAGAGGAAACAGCTGAACACTTATCTCTCGGCCTCAATAAATAATTCATCTGCTTCTGTTTGGTATATGTCAGCCTTAAGCACTATTACCAAATAATAACATACAAAAATACTGAGTTATAGTAGTTTTCCAAAGACCATAATAACTCACTCAACAAAGAAACCATGTATGATCATTACCACTGTTATTCCTTGAAACAGTCATTCAAAGGTTTCTGCTCCGACTGCATACAGAACAACCTGATGAACCTCACAGCCACATGACACTAGCATGGGACTCTGTCATAACTATATGACTTTAAAAACTAGGCTCAGCGGTCAGGGAGTATTCGTCTCCTTGTTCTGAGAAATAGTTATTACAGTGGTCTAGTTCACATGTTGTGAGATATAATAAGCCAAATCTGGTGGGTGGAACAAAAGGGAAGGTGTATGAGTAGGAGAGAGCAGAGTTAGGTTACTGTTAATCAAGAAATGGTGTTGGCAATGCGGTCAAGTTGGTTGTCCTAGTTTTAAAAACTAGCATTTTTATGAAAGTTATTGATAAAATCTATGGTGGTTATTCCTTATGACAGAATTTCTTAGTGACCATTTGTTTCCAGGTCAACAATAAAACAAATACATGAAAAGAAACATGAATGATTGGTTGTGACTGGAAATCAAGGTCAAAAGTATGCTGATGCTCTTTAAATGGTTTGCTGAGGAAACACAATGCAGCACAAAATGAATAGTGTTTACTAGTCTCTGAGATTAGCAATTAGACAAGCTTTTGACATCAGGTGAATATATAACCGTTGCAAAACATCAGTTTTAGACTAAAGCACACACATCATATATATATATATAATATGAGATTACTTATATAGCCTTCTAATACGATCTGCACTCCGTCTTCGCCATGCATTGGAAAGTGGAGCAAAAATAGAAGCACCGACAGGTTCAACATCATGCAAAACTTCGAATGCACCGTCTTATGATTGTAAACACTGACCTTGCCAACGGATAATCGCGAGATGTTCGTCTTGATCGTCGCTGTCACGTTCCTGATGATCACACTCTCCAATCTAGATAGCGCTTTTAGAGTCGCCATGTCTGCAAATTAAAGGCCTAATTTTGTGTACAGTGAAATATGGTGACAGTATGCCCTCGGTGATCTCAGATAGGCGGAGATATAGTAAGCAAAGGAGTGTCGGGGGCTCGAATTGCTTATTTGCATTTAACCCTCTGACCACCATCTAGCGACTTCCGAATCATTCTTATGAATCGGATGGTTGTTCACATCACCATACCAGTCTGAAGTGATTCTTTCACGAATCGTACTAAATCTTTCAGAATGGTTCCATATTGAACCACGCAGCATAGTACATGTCCGAGTCTCACTGATCCATATTATATTATATATTATATTATAATCTATTATTATATTATTTTGTATTATATTATATTATAGAAATCGCTATGGTAGCGATAAATAAGCAATTAATGCGCCCCCGTTTGTTGCAGCATTACTCCAGCTCGTAAAAACTTTTAGAACCTAAATATATATATATTATTATTTACACTAATATTAAAATGTAGGTGCATTGCTTGGCTATTTTTTTAATTACAATATAGTTTTAATATATCAAAATAACAAATATAAATAAATATAATGTATACAAATAATACAAATACATAAAACCGATAATAACAGTATGCAAATTACATAAAAAAGAAATCACATAAAACGGAACAGAAGAAAATAAAGTAGGCACAAGCTACAACATGACACCACGTGATGCCATAATTACGTCATAACATAAAATAACTGATGAATCTTTCTTTGAAATGATTCTTTAAAAGAACTGTTTGAAAGTATCGATTCGCGGAAAATGAGTCGGAATCCCATTCATGACTTCTGCCAATATTTAAACCCTCTGTAATCAAACACCGGGAATTATGGGAATAATTTGGTTAAGAGTGGACAAAGTATTCTCTTGCTTTGATATACGTGCCAAGCGTGAAGTTTATGAATGAAACGAAAGAACAAAACATCTATGTAATCCTCTGCACGTGAGTAATCGTGCGCTCGTCACGTGACTGTCGTTTGCAGTCATGGCCGACGACTACAGACGAAGCGTCGAGCTGGAAAGGAGGATTTTTGAGTTAGATAACAAGTGTGCCACTCTTCGGACTGAGAAACCAGGTAACCGGGAAGCATGTCGTCAGTTGCGCAAAACCAGACTCTTGTTATTATAGATCACGCATGTTCATTAGCTGAATCAGCCCGGTGTTGTCATCGTTGGCTAGTTAGCTTAGCCGCTCTGTGTTAGCATTCCTGCGAATCACAACAAACATTTTCCCGCACATCTATCACCCCGTTTATTAGACAAACGTTCGACTAACTAATTTATACGAACACCATAGTACTTCTACTGAACTGCAAGATCATGTAAAATGTAAAACACGTTTATTACGTTCTGTAATTTTTCACATGTTTTGGCTAGCTAGTTAGATACAGTTCGCATGTGTTCATGCAATGATACAGAACGACGCACAAATAATATAAAACAACATATGTAGTTATACGTATTCTGCAATGTGATATTACGATCTCACTTTAAATTATATGAGAGATAAATAGGAATTTAACGTGCTGTCAAACTCTTTTAGCAGAATTATCCTACTTCATCCAGACAACAGGTCTCGTTAATATAAAAACAGTAACAAATGTATGATCAAATGATCACATTTCTGTCATGTTTATTTACTTTAATCTGAAATTATGCAGATTTGTAAACTATACTGGCGTTTTAGGTCCTCTCACTTATACGTAGTGTAACGTTACACACTTAACTAATGCTTTTTATTTTTAAATGTTTCAGTTGAATTATTCTCATGATGTGATCAGAATAAAACAGAAGATATATACAAGGGTTTCCTCTTTGTTATCGTTATATGAAATATATTGTGATTTCTTTTGGTCTATAATAAAAGCTTTGCTTTAGGTAACAGATTTGCATGCTTTAAAATTTATAAATAAGAACGATATGTTTTCACCGTTTTTCACAGTTTTTTCAGACAACCAATTATAAACTCTCATGTTGTATGTGCTCTGTTAGATGTTAAATATTAACATATTGTTTTTTTTTCCCCCTTCCTAGATGATGACTACTTACAGAATGCATCTTCCATACTAGACAAGTTGAAAAGCTATTATAGACATGGAGGAGAGAGCAGCAGCCTCCCTAAACTGCTGCAGGATTATACACAGGTACTTCACATAACACTGGTCTCACCCTGCAGCATTCCCTCAAGCTTAGCGTAGCTATCTATTGACGTGTGATATGTGAATAAAACAGTTAATTTGGAAGTGTTGTCTTATTAATTGAATATAATTTTTCAGCCTTTATATAAGCCTTCATGTTAGTTAATTTAGGAAAAAAACTAGTTACAATTTTTTTTTTTTAAAGATTTTACAGGGAATTCAGTTGCATCAAAGGACTTCATGCGAAGTCATAAATATAAATTTAGGAGGTCTTAAATTTGAAGCAGAAAAGCAATATGGCCTAATGCAATTAACAAACTTTGATTTGACACTTTTTTTTTTTTTAAATAAATGATAGCACTGGATGGAAAAAGCCCAAATATGGCACTGTTGCACATTCTACTGGCTCACAATGTCAGAGCAGTGCAAAATTAACACTTCACATTTATGCTAAATGATTGCTCATTATTATTGATTTGTAATGTTGTATATAGTTACAAGAGTGTATATTTTCTCATCTTTTTTTTTTAAATGAGCTGCTGGAAGTATTAAAATGTAGACATTTCAAAATAAGCCCCACAGTGTTTTTATGCTTGGTTATAAGTAAAAGTCCCACATTTCGTCTTTTTTTTTTATTAATGCTATTTTGGTTACACAAACTATATGTGTCATTTAATTTCATCCTCTTACAGAAAGGAGAGACTAACAACATTATTTAATATGTGCATTTTATTATCAGCACAATAATGTTTAGTGGTTTTTCTTTAAAAATATAATATCAGCAAAATCCAATATTGATCAATACCTAATTTATATGTAATTATATATTCGTACATAAGCCACTTTCAATACCTATGTATATATTGAAAAAAATGTCTTTTTTTAATGTCCATTTACCATGTTTGGCAGGTGTATGTGTTCCCAGTCTGTTTAATTGAGTAAAAGAATAAGCAATATATTATTTATTTTATGGGTTTGTTCTTCATACAGGATTGTATTTGTGCAGGGCTTTATAAAGTCTTGAATTTCATTTTAAAAACACTGCAGATATCTTGTTTTTGATTTAATGGCTCATATGACCTATTGTTTTACCTACTTTTCTACAGGTTGTCTTGGACATTACATTCTATGAGGAAAACAGGCTTGTAGATCAGGAGTTTCCTGAGGACACTTCCCCTTTCAAAATCCAGCAGTTGCTACAGGACTTGACAGAGCCAGAGGTGTTAGCTGGGCGACTGGTACCTGCGCAAGAGGTGTTGTATTTCTGTATCTGTAGAAGATATTTACTTAGAACAATTAGTTTCATTATTTGCTGTTGATTCTAAATAAAGCATCCACTCCCACTGGTTAATATTTTGGGTTACAGACCACCTGTGCAATTTGGAAATGTGGCAATTTATGCAGCACAGTATAATTATTTTGTTCTTTTATGTGCAACGTAAGTGCAACTTTTTATGCATCATGACTTTACACGTGGGTGTTCAAAAAAAATAGTCTTTACTCTAAGCACCCATAGCATAAATTAAATTAAAACCTTCAGGTCTATACTGTAATCAAGTTGAATTTGCATAGACTGAATAAGATTAGAAAGCTGTTCTATGAGTAACTGTAGTGTGATGCTGTGGTTCGGATCAGGTGCAGTCTGTTCTGGGGCTGGAGCTATTGGAGTGCCTATACTGGAGGCGTGGGGCATTATTATATATGTACTGCCACACACTACACCAACGCAAGCAATGGATCAAGAAGAACAAAGCCACGTTCCTTAAGGTTCTTTCACCAACCTCTCACTCCACAGTGCCAGTTTTAGTGGCCATGACTTGAGTAAGTGTTGCAATGCTCCATGTCTTCACAGTGTCTTCAAGAAGGTGTGCGTTACCTTATGAGAATGTTGCAAGTGAGGAACTCAGTCAAGCTGAACGATGGTGTGGTTTTTCATGACTCTGCAACCGCCAATTTTCTGGCAGAAGGTACATCTTTGCAAATGTACTTCCTGTTCTAAAACCGAAAGACGAATGGTTGATTTCTGTGGCGTTGCTAAGTTTTGTTTGGAATTTGGGAGCTGAGTACTGCAGACATGCAGGTTATTGTTACTTCAGATTGTGTCTCTGTGTGTGACACATCAGGGGTTGTGTCTCTGCAGGGATGGATTTTCAAAGCATTTATTACATCTCTAAACAGCACAGACAGTGGGTTATCAGTATCTTCAAATATTTAAGTTAATTTACAAAGGATATGGATTTTCCATTGCAAAGATGTGTAGCCTGCAGACTCCACCCCTAGTACTTGCATTAATCAATATCAACCAATATTTTTGAGATCGCTAGCTGTTTTACAATGCACTGTTTTTAACTAAAGCTCATTATGATAAACACTTGCTATATAATAATAAATGATATGCAACTTATTATGAAGTCAGTTGCTTTGTCTGAAAGGAGACAAGTTCTCAGACATCTGTTGTTGTGAACTTTGGGGTTAAAGGGTTAGTTCACCCAACAAAGAAAATTTGTCCATCTTCTACTCACCCTCGAAGCATCCTTGGTGTATGTGACTTTCTTCTTTCAGAATAATCCAGTCAGAGGTATATAAAAAATTGTCCTTGCTCTTTCAAGCCTTTCAATGGGGTAGGTGGGTGTTTGTTGTCAACAGTTCAGATGACGTGAAATAAAGTGCGCGAATCTGTAATAAAACATCGCTCACATGGCTCCGGGAGGTGAATAAAGGCCCCCTGTAGTGAAAAGGACAATTTTTAATATAACTCAGATTGGATTATTCTGAAAGAGGAAAGATGCATACACCTAGGATGCTTCAAGGGTGAGTAGAAGTTGGACAAATTTTCATTCTCGGGAGAACTAACCCTTTAATGGGCAAGATGCAATGAGATGCATAACTTATTTTTAGACCACTATTTTTATAGTTTTTTTTTATATTTTTGTATTCTTGTCAATACTGACTCATTTTTTTTTTTTACCTTTTTTCCTCATTAGGTATCTTTTCTGATACTCACTTGCTTACAATGATGTACATTGGTGAGATGTGTTTCTGGGCAGTGAAATATGAGGACTGCAGCATGGACACCACAGAGCGCAAAGAGGACCGGCTTCATTTCCGAGATATTGGCACACAAATCCTCCATAAGTATGTGCTGGCATGCGAGGGGCCACTTCAGGGTCAGGGCTGGAACACAGAGAATGCCAAGGAGATCCTTAGTATTTTACAGTAGACCTGGAGAGAGCTTCTAGGAGAGGTTCACAAAATGTCATTGTTCTGAAGCTAGCAAAAAAAAGCAAAACCACAAACAAACAAAAAAAGATTAAAAAAGAAAATACTGAAAACAAAAAAGGCACTTATCTTCCGGTCCAGATTTGTTTTCTGGATGTGTGTTTTCGCTGAGAATGTGGAATAATACTTCTAATGTAAAATATAAACAAATGACTATTTGTTTAAGAAAAAAAATTCCAGCCGAGAAACATCACAACTTTTTATTTATTTTAATTTTTATTTATTTATTTTCAATTAAATACATTTATATATGTTAAAAGAAATGGTACAAAGGAGGGGAAAATGCAGGTATATGTTGCATATTTAAGTATTTGTGACCATTTTCAAGTATGGGCCTTTTCTTTTTAATAACATCTCTTTGTATATGACACCTCTTCTGCTCACATATTAAAAGTTGTATCTTTATTCCTTTCATTGACCAGATGTAATGTTCAGAGATGGGAATTTGGATATTTTGATAGTATACTTTTAAAAAGCTAAAACTTTTGGTCATATTCTTTTTAAAATGAAGTTCATTTTTTTGTTTTTTATGTCTTCATTGAAATAAATTTTGGGTTAAGAAATGTTGAGATGCGAATGTCCGAGTGATGTTTTGGTTTCACATTAATGAGGGGTTGTTAAACCAAAGGAGTGTTAATAGATACAAGATGCTGATTGTCTTCATGTCCCCAGTAATTATCAAAAGGTCTTCAACTAAATTTCAGTTTGTACCTGTATTTTTTACTCCTATTACTAACCTTTTAAGATATAGTAAAATCATCCACCTTTACTACCTTACATTTCAGTAGTCAACTTTGGGGTTAACAGCAACACTACATAATGTTTGTGACCTTTATCATAATTTTATTTTAAACCAAAAGAAAACATATGCTTATCCAAAGTAAATTTTCACACAAAAGATAGTTGGTGGTTGTGAATAACCATTTCTATTGAATTACTATACTTTTCTGTAAAACCTTAATCACAATCTGTAGGTAACTGGGGCACTAAAAGAACAATATTGAAGTAGGTTAACTGCTTCACATTACAGGAGTGATCAACAAAATAAATCAAGGAATTAGGTTTATAATTCAAATTCATGGTTTTAAATGTAGTTAAATCAATAAATCACTTTTAAATTGAGAAATACAACAGGATATTTAGAACTGTTTATTCAATTTGTGTTTTAAACTAGATAGGCTAATACATTTGCAAAAGAAAAATAAGAGAAAGCTAGTTTGTCCATTTAAAAGTGCTATTATTACATTTTAATGTTTGAATTAATAAATTGATAACTTGTTCCTTCATATTATCACGTGTCACTCCTAGTCCTCCCAAACACTGAACGTTATAGACCAAACTTTAATCTATTGTAGTTTGGCCGTGTCAATTTCAAAACTACAGTTCCCACAATGCAGTACTGTGCGTGACGTTGCACGGCTATGAAAACACGAAAGACGTGTAACTTTTGACAGTTCCGTGTAACTTCACAACTGAAATCGGGAGTAATAGTTGACTGACATGTCATGAAATGAAGTAAAGTAAATGAATTAACATCTTTGCTCCATTAAAAAGTCACGGATAGAAATCTTTCTAGGAAATAGCTGACAAATAAGTGTCAGTATGCTGAGCCGATCTATAGTCGTGCAAAGTCTCAGGAGTATTAGAAATAGGTTTTTTGATACAAGACGACAAAGAAATGAGCAAAGTGATGGTCAGGGACCAGGTAATGACGTCACGGGCCCCTCTCTGGATAATCTGCCGGTAAGGCGCGATTTTTACGTTTCGTATTGTAATGATAATAGGCTTGTTTGAGAGGCGCAAAATCTGCGCAGAACCAGGGGGCAGGGTTTCATATTTTTTTTGAAGCACCCCTGGGCGCCGCCATTGGCTAGCGGACCCCCACCTGCTGTTAGCATTCCATTGACTCCCATTCATTTTGGCGTCACTTTGACAGGGAATAACTTTACATCTGAGGCGTTTAAAGACTCCATTTGTCCATTAATTATTTCTAAAGAAACACGAAAATGTATAAAAGGCTCCATTACCTTGTATCTTACGTTATGGTCACGTGGAAGCAGTTTTTATAAAAACAAATAGGCAAACGATTGCGTCATAACCAGCGACTCTCTGTCGCACAGTAGAGAAATTACCGTATGGACAGGAGGAGAAGCTCGCAGGCAATCATTTACTGTCTATGAGGCTATCGGGGGGACGTGGAGGCATGAAGAGTTAAGGGAGATAATTAATCAGAATACTTACCAAAATTTGCTCCTGTTCACGCTCGCCTTCTCTGGAAGATTCGGTGGGTGATTCAGATTTCTCTTGGCACAGCGATTAGAAGATTTACAGGTTGCTCACGTGACATCTACGTCATCAAGCTCAGTTTGAGTCTGCGCAGTACGCCCGACCCCCAGGTAGTAAGTAAGTTCTTCTAATTGACTTCACTTGTCTCCGATGAAATTAAATGGGTGTCTTGTTTATTTTATTTAGTGTAGGTGGACATGGCAGGCTGTTCGAAAGAAACCTTCTCAACATTGCCGCTGAGGGGAAGGTTGAGTCCTCACCGTGACGGCAGGGTGTCGTCGGACGGGAAGTCCGAAATTATTTTATTATTACGGAGTTGTGTGGTGTTGTGCTCAGCCATTTGTTATTACTGTCCTCCCGAATTATATTGATTGGCTGTGCTGGTTATAACACATAGGGCATGTGATTTAGGATTGGAGTTTCTAATTGTGTGTTTTGTGTCTATTTATTGTTTCCTGTGAATTTGGAATGAGTTCTTGGGTTCTCTTTTAAATGTGTGTCACGGTTTAATGAAATAATGACCATTGTATGTAATCAGGATATTTAAGTGAGACAATGTCAAATGGCTGCTATTGTTGTTGTTGTTGTTGTTGTTGTTAATAAAGTCTATTCTTTGGTAATTCTTGCTCTTGAGTGTGTTTTGAGTGCTCCTCCCGGACCAGACCGGGTTTAAATTAAAGGTGGTGGCAGAATAGGTGTTAATCTGCAGTAAGAAAGCTTACCTGTGGCCCCTATTGGTAGCTAAAGTTATTACACTGGTGGCAGCAGTGGGATTGAATCGTAATCTACCCATACCTTTTTTGGGTGGTAAATTATTGAAATGGAGCACAATAAAAATGCACATTCTAGTCAAGAGTTTTCTGCTCCGACAGCTAGGAGTATGACTGCTACTTCTGCTAGCATAGGGAATCGTCCCGTGTTCATGCCAGAGACCTTTACAGGTAGTGGCCGTGAGTGGTCTGATTGGTCCCAGCAATTTGAAATGGCCGCAGAGGTGAATAATTGGAATGGGGATCTAAAATTGAAATTTGTCACTTTTGTTGTCTGGCAGAACAAGAGATGTATTCTGTGGTTTGACAATAGAAGACAGAGTAGTTATGTCAAACTAAAAGAAGCATTGAGCAAGTGTTTTGATCCTTGTGAAAGTGAGGATTGGAACTGTGCAAGTTTGTCTGCTAGGCGATGATTACCTGGGGAAAGCGCACATGAGTTCGGTAATGCTTTAAGGTGATTAGTAGCCAAATCTTATCCAGTGGCTAACTGTGATACGTGAGATTTACTAGCGCATGAGCAATTTATTGCACATGTTGGGACGGGCAAATTGCGAATACAGCTTCGTAGTGCTAGACCAGCTTCTTTAGAGGCAGCCATAACTTTGGCTTCTGAGTTGGAGCTTATTCGAGAGTTAGAGCGTAGTCATATTACACATGAAATGAAGGTGCGTGGAGTGTCTAATAACAATCCTAATGGTACTGAAATGGCTATATTGGTTGAAACGGTAGAGAGTTTGCGCCAGGAAGATAGAACTTTAAAGGTTACTGTTCAAAATTTTACTAAGACTCAAGTTAATAATGCCATTTCTTTAAGGGCTCCTTCCCATTCCGAATTACATGGTTTTAGTCGGGGCCAGAAGGTTCGTGGCGATGTATGTTGGAAGTGTGGTTGTGATTTGCCATTTGAGAAAAGCATGTCCTTATGTACAGGGAAAATAGAGGGGGCGAGTAAAGAGGGCCAAATGCTCATCACCCTCCCTGATTATATGACTGGCCTACAAATGAGTGTTTCTTGTAGTGAACAGGGTGTTGGCATGTTTCTATCAGCTAGAGTAGGAGGTACCAGGACTGTATCAGTTAGGCAGGATGTGATTGTGGCCCCAAGAACTGCGGTGGGGCAAGGGTGTGTGGAAGGAATGCTGGAACCTTCAGATAGATTTGCTACTGAAGTTCAGGTGGCCCGTGTGTTATGTAGGGTGGAAAAGGGAATGTTGCCACTATGGGTTATCGACGTGACAAGTGAGTAACTTATCTTAAGAAAAGGGATGACTATTGAAACTTTGTGTACTGATGTTCAGATAGGGGATAGTGCAGTCAATTATCTAGGTTCACTGAAAGATTCAGCAGAGCAGCCATGGACCGCTGAAGTTTTGTTACAAAATCTGGGGCTGAATAATAGAGGCCTGGAACCGACACAGTTACAAGCTGTTCAAGAATTGAATAACTATCTTCCTGTTTTTAGTAAAAGTGACACAGATTTAGGATGGACCCATAGGACCCTGCATCAGATTGACACTGGGGATGCAAAGCCCATTAAATGGGCTCCTCGTTGGGTACCACTCCATTTGCAGCAGAAGGTGGCAGATCATGTGAAGCAGATGCAGGAAGGGGGTATCATAAGACCATCCTGTAGTCCTTGTGCTGCTCCTGTTGTTCCAGTGAGCAAGAAAGATGGGTTATTGAGGTTCTGCGTCGATTATCATAAGTTAAATGATGTTACTAGAAAGGATGCATATCCTCTTCCACGTATTAACAATGCATTAGATAACTCATGCACAGTGGTTTTCTACTTTAGATTTAGCTAGTGGCTACTGGCAGGTCGAAGTTGATAATAATAATAATATTTCATTACATTTATATAGCGCTTTTCTAGGCACTCAAAGCGCTTACATTGTCAGGGGGTATCTCCTCATCCACCACCAGTGTGCAGCATCCACCTGGATGATGCGACGGCAGCCATAGTGCGCCAGAACGCCCACCACACACCAGCTTACTGGTGGAGAGGAGACAGAGTAATGAAGCCAATCAGCGGATATGGGGATTGTTAGGAGGCCATGATGGTCAGAGGCCAATGGGTGATTTTAGCCAGGAAGCCGAGGTCACACCTCTACTCTTTTCGAAAGACTTCCTGGGATTTTTTACTGACCACAGAGAGTCAGGACCTCGGTTTAACGTCTCATCCGAAGGACGATGCTTGTTGACAGTATAGTGTCCCCATCACTACACTGGGGCGCTAGGACCCACACAGACCACAGGGTGAGCACCCCCTACTGGCCTCACTAGCACCTCATCCAGCAGCAACCTAGTTTTCTCAGGAGGTCTCCCATCCAGGTACTGACCAGGCTCAGCCCTGCTTAGCTTCAGTGGGAAACCGGTCTTGGGCTCCAGGGTGATATGGCTGCCGACCCTATAGATAGATAGTTGACCCTATAGATCGCCCTTAAACAGCCTTTATAACAAGACAGGGGCTTTTTGAGTTTAATGTTCTTCCTTTTGGGCTGTCCAATAGTCCCAGTACATTCCAAAGACTTATGGACTTGATTTTGGCAGATTTGCAGTGGTCTGTGTTTTTAGTTTACTTGGATGACATTATAGTTTTCAGGAAAAAATTTGGGGAACCTCTCCAGTGGTTAGGTTAAGTATTGTCCAAATTGCAGGCTGCC
Organism: Carassius carassius; assembly: GCF_963082965.1. Classification (NCBI taxonomy): domain Eukaryota; kingdom Metazoa; phylum Chordata; class Actinopteri; order Cypriniformes; family Cyprinidae; genus Carassius; species Carassius carassius. Next base: position 15,803,454 of record NC_081775.1, read on the forward strand.
AATCTCAAAGTAAAACGATCTAAGTGCAATCTGTTTGCCACCAAAGTGCATTACCTTGGTCATGTTATTTCGGCTGAGGGGGTTATGGCCGATCCCAGCAAAGTGGAAGCTGTACAATCATGGCCAATCCTTAAAAATCAGACTGAGGTACGAAGCTTTTTGGGGTACGAAGCTTTTAGCTTCGTATTATAGGCGATTCGTAAGGGTTTTTGCTGAGTTGGCTAGACCATTGCATCGGCTACAGAAAAGGGGAGGCGATTTCAGTGAGATGATTGTTGCCAGGTTGCTTTTGAGAAGTTGAAATTGTGTCTTACTACTGCTCCAGTTTTAGCCTATCCAGATCCACAGCGCTCAATTTATTCTATATACAGATGCCAGTGACTTGGGGATTGGGGCTGTTTTGTCACAAGAAGTTGATGGTTTAGATCATGGATCCTCAAATCTTGTCCTGGAGGGCCAATTCACTGAAGAGTTTAGCTCCAGCCCTGAACAAACTCACCTACCTATGATTTTCTAATGATCCTGAAGGCATTGATTAACATGCTCAGGTGTGTTTGATTAGGGTTAGAGCAAAATTCTGCAGGAAAGTGGATCTCGTGGGCCAGATTTGAGGATCCCTGGTTTAGATCAAGTGGTGGTGTATGCAAGTAGAATCCTGAGTTACAAGAATGTAAATACGCCACTACAAAGAAAGAAATTCTTAGTGTAGTTACTTTTACCAAGTATTTCAAACATTTCCTGCTAGGGAAAGAGTTTTTGCTGCGAACGGACCATAATTCTTTTCAGTATTGCATAATTTCCTGGGTTTGGAAGGCCAGTTGGCCCGGTGGTTATAACCTGCACCTCAGGGTGGTGTTATGGAACAGGGAGAGTTATTGAATTATGAAATAGGGGAGGTGGAAAGAGGAAGGAATGATTTGACAGCACAGTGACCCAGAGTTGAGTTTGATGCTAAAATTGAAGAGCCAGATAGGTAACCGACAGGTAGTAATGAATGCCTACCCATACCTTAAGAAGTATGCCTTGGTCTGGGAGCAGATAGAGGTTCAGGGGCAGAGGTTGGTGAGGGTGTTGCCTCCAAAAATTGGACTCGAAATCGTAATCGAAAAAAAAAAAAACATAAAACACTAACTGATTTAACTAACCTTAAATATAAAAATACTGTATTTAAAACAGCTAGTTCATATATAGTCGGTCACAACTGTCATATCGCGCGTCCTGTGACAAATATGCTGCATCTGCGCACTGAGGTTATCAGTCTAAATGTTCTGCAAAATCAGTCAATGGTGAAAATCAATAGTATATTTCTTTTAAAGTCCAACAGTTTAACACTAATATTGGACATAATGGAACATACTAAATATAAAAATATTCAAAACAGGTAAGTTCATATATTTGGAGTAAAGTTGAATCGAACTGATGCATCCCAGCAAGCATTGGTCCGATGGTGACGTCGTGTCCCCAGCCAAAAACAGTCGCGGTAGGACGGCATAAATCGGTAAAAATATGGAACACAGAACATTTCCTAAAAATGCATTCAGATATGTTTGTACATGTCTAGAGTTCTATGGGGTTACATGTATAATTGTTCCTTTGACTTTTATCTAAGTGTAGTTCAATATATACCCGTGTTGTGAATTGGTTGTGAGAGAACGTCACTAGGCCGACGTCTTTTACACGTGCATTACACTTCCATCACGCCTCTTTATGAAATTCTTGTGAAATATGCTCCGGACCGCGCACCTCATGGCGAGACCGATGCACCACCAAAGAAACAAGAATGAGATGCATTCTAACATAACTGTGGCATTAAACTCAGTTAGTGAGGGCTCGTTTAAAATATTGCACATATACAGGTCATTCAGATTACTTGTTAAAGTGCAGTGAAATAGCTTTATATCTGCAGATGATGTACGTCTGTTTGTGGATGGAGACTTTGTAATGGCCAAAATATGTATCTTGCATGCATCACATTATAGTAAGGTGTGCATGAAAATAATAAGGTGGCAGAGCGATCTTATTCATAGTGGTTGTCACGTAATTAAAAAGGGAAGGACTACGTGAGAACCACTATGGATGATTTTTGCTCTGCCGCCTTATTATCTTGTCTTTACTATATTTGTAACGCCAAGAAAGAGTTAATATCTCTTATTTGAAAACAGTGCGTTGTCGTGTACCAGCCATTTAATGTGTGGGACACCAACTCCTCGTTTTCTTTCTCTTTCATTTAATTGATTTACCCAGTTATCAAAAGTCAAAGTTTTACAACTTCATCGTTTTCAAACTCTAATCCTCTATTGCGCGCTCGCGTGCGCGGTGTGTGTGCGTGTGTGTGTGAAATGCAGTGCTGAAGTGAAATAGCTGGGCAGTTTGATAGCAGAATTATAATAGGCCGCCTAATAAAAATAATAATAGCTATTATTATAATCTAATAAATTAATAGGAGAATGAGCCTAATATCATCTTGATTATCGATAGGGAAATCTGCTTATGTCGATACACGATTCTATCAGCAAGACCCTAGTATAAGGATGTGAAACGATGGTGTCAGGAATGTCCTGAATGCACAGTTCATAAGGAAATTGGTCCGGTCCACCGGGCCTCCCTTATTCCTTCTGTAACATCTCGTCCTTATGAACGAGTTGCACTTGACATAGGGCCCCTTCCTTGAGACCCTCCTCAAAAATAAACGTGTTGGTTGTGGGGGACTTTTTTAAAGTGGACAGAAGTGTACCTCCTCCCAAACCAGGAGGCAAAGACTGTAGCTAGAGTACTTGTAGAAGAATGGGTGTGTCGTTATGGAACCCCTAGAAGCCTGCATTCTGACCAATGTCGAAACTTTGAATCAAACTTGTTTGGTGAATTGTGTCGTTTGCTAGGCATTGATAAGACAAGGACAACTCCATATCAACCTCAGTCAGATGGAATGATTTAGAGGTTTAATCATACATTGCTGTCTATGTTGTCTTTTTATGTTGATGACAATCAACAGAATTGGGACGTCCTTTTGCCTTATGTGATGATGGCCTATATAAGTAGTGTTCATTCCAGGACTGGCTTTACCCCATATCAAGTTTTATTTGGTCAGGAGATGGTTTTACCAATTGACATCATGATGGATGTAGATGGACAAGAGTGATAGAGCTGCAACTAACGATTATTTTTTCTGTCGACTAATCTAACGATTTTTTTTTTTCCCGATTAGTCGCCTACGCTAACGATTATTTTTATTAAAATAAATTATTAATCTAGTGTTCTTTTTTTGATTAGCTAATGAATCCTTTGGATAACTTTACAAAAAATATAAGCACAACTTCTAATATAATATTTCAACCTTTTTTTCATTTTTTCCAAAAAATACTTAAATGTGGTTGAAGTTTTTACAGTATACAAAAATAAAGAAGCAAAGAAAATTGTTTTTTACTATGGTAAATATGAGTTATATAATTAAACCACAGTAGCCACAAATTTTCAGTTGTCTGAGATGTCATGAAATGTTCTTTAGCATCACAAACCATAAAATGTAGTCAGGGTTCTGCTATGGTTTATTTTCATAATGGGTAAACACAGGTCACAAGTTAACATGATCACATTTCCTTGATTCAGAGGCTGCACGATGTGCCGCCGAAAGTCCTGTCTTGAAGTCCAAAGATCTGGAGCTGATTTGGTGTAGATCGGTAGCTCTGTGGTTCGTGACTGTTGTCTCGCGTCGCGCCATCTTTTAACGCTTGTTCGAAACCCGTGCCAACACAGACTTAATTTATTTTTATTTTTTTGTTTATCTTCAGCCGCTACGGGTGATCATACCAGTAACTTGTAATCCTTACAAGAATACCAGAATCATGCAATGAGCAAGTCTGCGTTTATTAGACACTTAATAATATCAGTTTGTCCTTTTAGAATCGCTGAATCTGCTGCGGTCGTTCCATCACATCTGCAACGGTAACCAGTTAAACCATAACACCGGAGAGCGCCAGTATGTTTTCCTATTGTTTTTGTGATAGAATGCAACTTTGTCCATTCCCAGGAGCAGAAGCCGCCATTACGGGAGATGTAAACAGTGTGACGCGTCGACACATTTCACGCACGTCGACGTATTTTTGTAGTCGACGTAATCGATGACGTTGACGCGTCGTTGCAACACTAAAGAGCGATTTGCAACTGTGAATGAGTATGTAAAAGGGGTAGCTGAAAGTCTTGCAACAGTAAAAGGGGTAGCTGAAAGTCTTGCAACAGTAGTGGGGGCAGTGAAAAATCATCAGGCTAGAGCCTCAGAACATCAAAAGCGGTATTTTGACTTTAAAGCCAAGTTTCAGTATTATTCAGTGGGTGAGTTGGTATGGATAAAGAATAAAGCTAGAAAGAAAGGGGTGAGTCCAAAACTGCAGAAATGGTTTAAGGGCCCATATAGAGTTTTGGAAAGGGTATCTGAAGTGTTGTATCGGATACAGCCAGAGGCTGGAGGTATAGATCATGTGGTGCATTTTAATCAACTGAAACCTTATGTCCCTTCTAACCTAACCGACTGAAACCCCTCAGTGACACTGGTAGAAGGCGATGAATGGACAGATATAGTCTTATGGTCAGCTTTGGCTGTTGTATGGCCACCCGTAGACTCAAAGCTGACCATAAGACTATATCTGCCCCAATTAGGGGGAAGAAAGGGGTCCAGGCTTTGGGTCTAGCTGTGTGTTTCGATGATCACGGCCACCTGATTTTCCTTTTGCTGGTGGGAGTGTCCATTCATCGGCTTCTACCAGTGTCACTGAGGGGTTTCAGTCGGTTAGGTCACCTGCTGCTGCTGGAATACCTGCTTCACCTAGGCTGTCGGCTGCTATCAGTAACTCAAACAACATAGCTTTCTATTGAGGCTGAGGTGTCTTCAGATTCTGGGGAAGTTCCAGTTGTGGACAGTTGTTGCCCCCCCGGTGTCTCCAGTCTACTGTTGCTGAGGGGGCTGGCAGGAGTGATTTGTCTGTGGCTGGGGGCAAATAGCCTACAACAGCTATATCTGCTACAGAGCGGGGCTGTCCCCTACGATCACGAAAACCCCTTGTATGGTTCAAAGATTAGGATGGACCTGTTTAAGGACTCCAGGATGAGTCCTATTTTTTTCAAGAGAGGAAGTAGTGTAATGATTATGATTCTACTGATGGTGCATGACGTCACTGCTACGGACAAACACTGAAGAAATGATGTCTTCGAGCACACCTGTGGACAAGGAACAATTTTGGGATGCTTTTAAATGTGGGGGAGGGGAAAGGTGAGGACACTCTGTTGCCTGATAAATAACCGTGAAAGAGACTGAGACGCTGTGTTTGTTAAGCCTGCCGGGTTCACAAAAGCAGGGGATCCGTTATAGAGTTAGAATCATGCCAAAACCTCACACACAAAACTTGTTTTACTCACACCCAACGATTCACAAACAAACTCAGTGTGGTTTGCAAATACAAAACATCACTCACAAACTAATGCATTTTGTTCTGCAAATAAAAAACGTAGCTATCAAACAAATACAGTACGTTTTACATATACAAAGAAACGTATTTCTTCAATGACAAAAATATCCTCCAAGTACAAACTAAAATCTTTCAAGTATAAAAATAAAATCCTTCAATTAAAAAAAAAATCCTTCAAGTACAAAACAAAATCCTTCAAGTACAAAACAAAATTCTACAAGTACGGAAAAATGTCACGTGACTTTTGGCACTAATTTTTCGCCTTGCTGATCCACACGCATATGCCTTCAGATCAGGCGGCAAGGAAGCCGACCGGAAGTTGAAGTCGGCCGGGTGCTGCCATCTTGTAGCAGAACTTCACTTGCGTTAGCATCCCATTGACCTCCCATTCATTTTGGCGTCACTTTGACAGCTAATAACTTTACATCGGAGGCGTTTAAAGACTCCATTTGTCCATTATTTATTTCTAAAAATACACAAGAATGTATAAAGGGCTCCATTGCCTTCTATGTTAAATTATGGCCCCGTAGAAACAGTTTTTGTAAAAATAGGCTAACGATTTTGTCATAACCACTCGACTCTCTGTCGCATTACCGTACAGACAGGAGGAGAAGCTCGCAGGCAATTAACTTAATATGGCGTACTGGTGTTACATTTTAAAATACTATACAAAATAATTAATCAGAATACTTACTCCTGCTTACTCATGCCAAAGAACTCCCCGCTCAAGCTCGCTGTCTCTGCAAGATTAACGATGGCAGTTTGCACGCACAGCTACTAGAAGATGTACATCTGTCAGACAGGTTGCTGACGTCATCAAGCTTACCCCCAATTTCCACCAGATGCATAACGGCTGCGTTACGGCTCCGTCACGGCGGCGGAGTCAATAGGTTTCCATTAAAGTCAATGAGTGTATTTCCACTGAATGCGTTACAGCTGCGTTCCGACTCCGGCGATCCGCAGCCCACCGGACCAGATACGCAGAGCTTCTATTTTTGCCGGATGCCGGAGCGCTCCGCAGCACTACAGGGCAGAGTACGCAGGACAGGAAGTCGAGTGACAAAACAGAACAGCCAGAAACAAAATAAAAGATTCAAAATAAAATACACCGCGCTCATATTTCCCTACACTACACCTTGAAAACGTCATAATGGGCGGAGACAGGCTTGTTGAAGTTTTAACCCCGTTGACACGATGGATGAAGAAATGAAAAGAGAAAAGAAAAGAGTTCTATCCTATACTCCTTCGGATGGAAAACTGTTCCTGGTTTGGTAGTTCTGTTTATAGAAACTACATATCGCGCGATCACACCAGAGTTCGCGAGATTACATGGGGCATCGTGACGTCAGCTGTCAGTCATGACCGCAGCCATTACGCAACAAATACGGACCTGGTGGGTGTTGACGGACGACGGAACACGGAGCTGTCACGCAGCGGAGCCGTTACGCATCTGGTGGAAATTGGGGGTTAGTTTGAGTCTGCGCGTCAGAAACGGAAGTGCTAAAAATAGCTAAAACTGGGCTTCAGTTGTCTCAATTGAGTTCAAATGGGGTCGCTGTGTCCATTTCTTTTACTGTCTATGCTTCAGATCCACACGCATGCTAGTAAACTGTCATGTAATTCTGTTAGCGACTTGCTTGGCGCCGCCACCGACATGGAAACAGAAAAGAAGAAGAAACGCTAGCGTGAGGGACGTTTTGAACCGAACACGATGAGCGGCCAACAGGTGAGTTTGCAGTCATTTCTGGTGAAAAATCAGCATGAAGGGGTTGTTATTCGCTATAACAACCCCCTCGCTATACATGATCCCACTTATTACATTGCTACCTACAAAATAAATAATTTGACACAAAATATTGATTTAAAAATGAGTTTATTGATTTTAAAAACGATTGTATTGCTTCCGCTAAAGAAAATAGTCCGTTCCGCGTCCATAGCAACGGTCTGTTTTTCATGGACCTCCAAATCAACCCTGGTCTTCTCCTGCTAGTGTCTCATAGAATATAGAGGCTTCATTCCATGTCAAATCAGTCAGAATCCAGGAAAGTGGTTGCAGCAACATCTCAGATGAAGAGTTTTTCTATATTATGTTTGGGTCCCAAAACTAAAGCCTGTAAAAATATTCATATTTTTGTCAGTTCTTGAGATTGTCATTCTTATAGCATCAAAACACTATCAGAGAACCATATTTGGGCATTAATATCTTAAAGTGTTATTCATAGCCTCACCAAACCTTCCAGGATGGAAGACAAACATGTGCTTAGTATAACTGAACCAAAGTTTGTACTGCATGCCTATTGAAATTCTGCAAGGCCCTAGATTTGGGTAAATGGCTAAACCCCTGATACTTATGGGATTATAAACTCATTTTCTGCATCTGTATGATATCAATCATTACATTTTCTTTAAGCACAATCTTGTATTAATCGTGTGTCAATATATGAGGTCTCTATCACTAATGGTCATGAAGATATTAAGAATAAAGCAAAGTGTAGTTTTTGGTCATTTTACTGGTCCTGTTCAGTTACACCAGTATTTTTGACTTCATACATTTTTCCTCTTTTACCCTCTCTCTAGGAACTGCTTGCACAAACAATGTTAGAGAGAATCCACACACGGCTCCAGCATATTGTCAGTCAGCAACACTTGACCTGGATTACCTTGAATTTGTGTGTTTTCAGGAGGCTGTTCTTTTTAGTGCTGCCTCTAACCAGGTTCTCATCCCAAAATGCATTTTAGATGCACTCACAGAGCTGCACAAGTTGGTTAAGAAAGAGAAAACCAGGTCCCCATAGTAAAAAAAAAAAAAGAGAGAAAGATGTTGTATTTTTTGGGTTGTTCCAACCCCCCAGATGTTTTAAGATTGTATTCACACTACAATAAAAAATAATAAAATCTACATGTGTTTGGTTTGAACATTCATTACGACATTAAGAGAGCTGAAAGTCTTAAAGTCCGCTGCTAGCACTGCTTGAGGAAAGCTATGCTTCCTGCTGCCGCTGGCAGTCCTAACAAGAGGCATGTCTGCTGGTCTGATTTGATTAAACAGTGGAAAATCAAACATTAGACCACCTCACTGATTCAGAAATATTTATTTGTGTAACTGTAACATCTTACAAACCAGTTATTAGCAGGGGCACTGTTCTGTAAATAATTGTTCTTTTTGTATTTGTGCTACAATTGCATTGAATCAGGTCCTTTGCGGAGTACGTTTTACTGTAAGCCTAGTAAGTGATGGACATACTGCACAGTAACTAGGTAGATGTCTGAGCCATGTGATTGGGAGTGTCCCAGGGGATTTATGGCTGCCCTTAGTGCTGCCATTTGTTCATCACTCAGTACATCGCCATCTCAGGAACAGTGACACCATGGTGTGGCTCATCAGGCAGGCCACTGTCCTCCCAGTCCAAATGTGGTAGGTACAATCCCTGAAAAGACATGTAAAGTGTTTATGTAGGGCAGTGGTTCTCAAACATTTTTACATCAAGGACCCAGACCACATTTGATAACATTTTGTAACAGACTCCAGAAATACACAATATTAATTCTGAGACTGAATAACATTACTTTTTTTTTTTGTCAATTTATGTTCAAATTAATGTCAATGGGATGCATTTTTGGTGAAATTTATAAAGACATTTGTGGAAAAATAGTCAATTTCTAGAAAAAGTCAGAATTAAAAAGTTGTGTGTGTGTATTTATATATACCCCCCCCCCCCTTGAACCTCCCTCAAGGACCACTGCCAAACCCATTGCCAAGTTTATTCTTAAAACTGGTTGAATATACTTTAATTCAAATAAATTCTTCGCACATACTTCATGCATATAGTTCTTTTTAGCAAGGGTTAAACAAGCAGGTTATGTCCTAATTTTCAGCTTTAAAAAAATGCAGCACCCATGTATAGTGACAGCCTGCTGCTGTGATATGGATGCAGAAAATTAGTTTATAATACCCTCAGTATCAGGGGTTTAGCCATTTACCCAAATCTAGGGCCTTGCAGAATTTCAATAGGCATGCAGTACAAACTTTGGTTCAGTTATACTAAGCACATGTTTGTCTTCCATCCTGGAAGGTTTGGTGAGGCTATGAATAACACTTTAAGATATTAATGCCCAAATATGGTTCTCTGATAGTGTTTTGATGCTATAAAAATGACAATCTCAAGGACTGACAAAAATATGAATATTTTTACAGGCCTTGGTTTTGGGAACCAAATATAATATAGAAAAACTCTTCATCTGAGATGTTGCTGCAACCACTTTCCTGGATTCTGACTGATTTGACATGGAATGAAGCCTCTATATTCTATTAGACACTAGCAGGAGAAGACCAGGGTTGATTTGGAGGTCCAAACACACCCTTGCCATGAAAAACAGACCGTTGCTATGGACGCGGAACGGACTATTTTCTTTAGCGGAAGCAATACAATCGTTTTTAAAATCAATAAACTCATTTTTAAATCAATATTTTGTGCAATGTAATAAGCGGGATCATGTATAGCGAGGCGGTTGTTATAGCGAATAACAACCCCTTCAGGCTGATTTTTCACCAGAAATGACTGCAAACTCACCTGTTGGCCGCTCATCGTGTTCGGTTCAAAACGTCCCTCACGCTAGCGTTTCTTCTTCTCTTCTGTTTCCATGTCGGTGGCGGCGCCAAGCAAGTTGCCAACAGCGCCACCTGCTGTTGTGGAGTGCAAATTACATGACAGTTTACTAGCCTGCGTGTGGATCTGAAGGCATAAAATTTGTGCCAAAAGTCACGTGACATTTTTCCGTACTTGTAGAATTTTGTTTTGTACTTGAAGGATTTTGTTTTGTACTTGAATGATTTTTTTTTAATTTAAGGATTTTTTTTTGTACTTGAAAGATTTTAGTTTGTACTTGGAGGATATTTTTGTCATTGAAGAAATACGTTTCTTTGTATATGTAAAACGTACTGTATTTGTTTGATAGCTACGTTTTTTATTTGCAGAACAAAATGCATTAGTTTGTGAGTGATGTTTTGTATTTGCAAACCACACTGAGTTATTTTGTGAATCGTAGGGTATGAGTAAAACACGTTTTGTGTGTGTGAGGTTTTGGCATGATTTTCACTCTATAATCCGGATTGGAGTTTCTAATTGTGTGTTTTGCATGAGATTTCACACTATTTATTGTTTGCTGTGAATTTGGAATGAGTTCTTGGGTTCTCTTTTAAATGTGTGTCACGGTTTAATGAAATATGACCAGTGTATGTAATAAGGATATTTAAGTTAGACAATGCCAAATGGCTGCTATTGTTAATAAAAAGTGTATTCTTTGGTAATTCTTGCTCTTGAGTGTGTTTTGAGTGTTCCTACTGGACCAGACCGGGTTAAAATTAAAGGTGGTGGCAGAATAGGTGTTAAGAAAGCTTATAAGAAAGCGATAATAAAGCTTACCTGTGGCCCCTAGTGGTGGCTAAATTTATTACAGTATGTTTATTATGTTAATGCCAGATAATGTCTCTAAATTAGTGTTAGTGTTATTTATACTGTAGCCTACTGCGCAAAATATAGGAATCAGTAAGTTTTTTTTTGTTTTTTTTTTTAAGAAATTTACAGCAAGGATGCATTACACTAATCAAAAGTGGCGAAAATATATATTTTAAATAAACTTTGCTTTTTAACTTTTATCAAAGAATCCTGAAAAAATATATCAGAGAAGAAAGAATGAAGAACATTAGAACAAATACAAAATGATATCTGAAGTATCATCTGACTGAAGACTGGAGTAATGGCTGCTAAAAATTCAGCTTTGCCGTCCCTGGAATAAATAACATTTTAAAATATACAAAGATTATAATGCTCCAAAACACATTTTTTGCCTTTCTTACTCAAACACAGGTTGACATGCAGTTTATCATTATGACCTTCCTGTCTCCGCAAGACCTCTGTAGACTGGGAGGCACCAGTACATACTGGCGGTCAATGGTTCGAGACCCTGTCCTGTGGAAGTACTTCCTGTTGCGTGATATGCCGCTCTGGCAGTCAGTTTACCATTTATCAGTGCCTCAGGTCAAGCTCACTGGCTCAGCTGTGCTGGATGACTCTAAGTTGCAGCTTGATTATATGGCCGAGTAAGTGTGTAATGCTGTGCCACTTCAGTATCAGAAATAATCGGCTTTAGGTGCACCCTGTTTATGTTGCACTGGTAGATTTATAATATTAAAAAAAAAAATTTTTTTACATTATACTTCATTTAATGAAAATTATTGAAAGTGCTTTATAACTTATATCTATGAAAGTTGTTGCCTGTATTTAAAAACCCTTAATATTTACTGGAATATTCTCTTTAACGTGGCACCCACAGGTATCTTCGTGTTTGTCCGGCCTGTCGAAACCAATGGAGACACCAACCCAGAGTGTTTGAATCCGTGACGTCCTTCTTCCAGTCCCTTGTACCAGTTTCAGAGCTGCAGTTTGCCATGTTGGGCCCGGGGCTCGATCAGTTAGAGATTTCCCTCATGGATACGATCATGTGTTCCCCTCATGTACTGCCTGTAGCAGGACTACCTCAGCGTCAGATTGATGGTGCTGTCCCATTACTTATAGTTTATTCTAGTCAGTTATCAAACTGAATACATGGATATTGTGTTCTGTGGTTGCATTTTCTGAACTTGACCTTGATGAGATTTTTCTTATTTTTACTTTTTCAGGCATTGGATCTGGAATCAGTTTTAAGTACAAAGATCAGCACAGATTAAATATTGCAACTTTATATTCGACAAACAGGTGAGGGAGAAGATTTTATATTGTCATTTAGAAGTGTTAGACTTTTAATTTTTAATTAAAAAATAAATAAAAAGCTAATTGAAACTTTTTAATCTCCCAATTATGACTTTTTTTTCTTATATCATGCAATTATGAATTTATATCTCAGATATACATTTTTATATCTTTTATAAAGGTTTATACAGACTTGCTTTATACAGCAGTAGGGAGATCAGGGCTCTTCTTTCGGAACATCCTTCACAACCCCTTGTTCAAGCTCTTGTTATGTCCAGGCTGGAGCACCTCAGTCTGCGCAGTAAACTCTTTGTCTATGAGGACGATATTGAGTCCAACATACCAGTAAGCATCAACCCCATGTTTAATCCAGTTTGTCAAGCTGTGAATGGATTCATCTTTGTGGTCAATGCTGAGAAAGAAAGAGGTATGATTGTCCTGAGCACACTTTGGATTTAAAGGCTTATGCCTCTATGCTTGAAATTAGTTTAGTACACAAATATAAATTGTGCCCAAGTATGAATTTCTTTAGTTTGCTGAAACATTGTAAGCAGATTCCCAAAGTTATTTTGCAGTTTATACTGTACAGTATATCTCTCTTTACTATATTGGAGGTACAGACCAAGGGTGGGAGGAGGAAAGTGCCCAGATCCGGGTTATATTAGACCCTGAGGTGGGTGCTGTGTCTCGCCCTATCCTGGTGCTCTCCTGTGTGTCTAGAGAGACAGCAGACAGATGCAGGATACCTTGTGTGACCGTTGCCCATCAGCTACAACTCAGCACACTGACCAACCCTTGGATAGTAATACATCTGGAAACATAACCAAAGAATTTCTGTATAGAATAAATGAATATTGTATATGCAATAATATGTTTTGTCATGCTTTAGGTTCAGGACACAGCTGCAGAAACACTGTCAGGAATGCTGGATGGTATCGATTGGCTGCTGAGGCACTCTGGAGTCAAGCTATAACCAATAGAAAATCTGAAAGCTGCTGGATGCATTATAAAAGAGGCCTTTTAATCATCTTACTACAAGTACATAAAAGTCACACCATTGTAATAGTTGTGCTTTTGGGGGTGACCACAGTAATACCATGAAATTAGTTTACATAATTCAGTGAACTGTTTTAACATTGCACTCTTTTGCACTAATTATTTTAGTCCTTTTTTCTTTTTTTTTTCTTTTTTAAGGAAAATTATAGCTCTGAAAGGTAATATTACAGAAGCAATTGGGTTTTTTTTGTACCTAATAACAACATGCCTGAAATTTGACAGTGGGCAGGTGGTATTCAGAATCAGAATAACATGTTATGAATGTGATACAATGCAGTTCAATAAAGAAGTTAATATTAATCAACTTACATTTTAGACACAATTTTGCCTGTTACTTCTCTCTTCTTTTCAAACATCAATTACAAAGCAGACCCAACCATTTCCAAACAACTATAAGCACATCAGTTTTTAAGTGAACTTGTTGCATTAATGATTTATTGACTTACTCTCATATTCCATGTGCTGCTGGACTGAATATGTAAATATTTACACTTAATGTCACTCAGCCAACTAAATTCAATTATTTTATTGCACAGCATAACAGTTTTCTTTCTTTATGAAACTATCTTAGGTGAGTAATGCATGTAAAATATATATCCGTGAAATAATGATAGTTCAATTACATAAACCCTGTGTTGTGCTGAAAATCCTTTACCTAATTTGGTGTTCCCATTTTTGGGGAAAGAAAATCATTATTATTTATTTATAATTTATTATTCAGTGTGAATCATTCTTCAAGAAGGGTGTTTTTCCTCTTTTGTCCACAAAGAGGCAGCATCCTCAGCTTTATTAAGATGATTTGTTGACAACAATATGAACATCGACCTTGTATAACCTGCTGCCTTGTTTTATTCAGGGTGGAGGTCATCCAGTGGCCAGTGTTCCAGAAATATTTAGGTATTGCTTTGTCTGTCTTCTCTTTGTCGGTGACTCCCTGCGGCCCTGTTCTCTTCCTGTTTAATTAAAGTGAAAACCAGCCTATGCTTTCTGCATTTTACAGAGGTAATGTGCTAAACTGAGTAATTAAGACTAATCCTAAAGTTCAGCCTTACAGAAATGAGACAGGAGTCATTGTATTTTTTGTCTTTCCAACATATTTTAAAGGTTGAGCACTTGGTAGTTTAGACAGATGGGTTTTATATGACAAGTGACTAATTTTTTTAGCATTAAGTGCATGTACTATTATTTTTTTATTATTATTATTTTTAGTCTAAAATCCATTCCGGGTGGAAGAAGATGTATTGAATTATGTTTAGTCCTTTTGTATTTCCCTAAAGTAAGAACAGAATTGTTTCTCTTGCAATCAATCTTCTTACTCCTAAAATGATTATGTATAGCAATAATCATTGTCTTGAAAAAAAAAGAAAAAAAAAGGATGTTTTAAAATGAAATCGTAATTGCTGCAATTTGGATGCATTAAGTCTAACCTGAATGGAAGAGATGGCTGCCTGCTCTGTAATGAAATTTGACATAATGGAGAAAGTGTTGACCTTTCCGTATTAAAATCTTCTCTTTCATCTCCCCAGAAGCTCTTGCAAACAGTTTTCCTTCACGAGTACCTCTCTAACTCACTCATGCCATTATTTCATGTAGTGAGACAGACCGTTCATTGTCTGCACCCATAAAAATAACAGGCCTGAAATCCTTTTAGAATAAATTGCCTGCTGATTTCCATGGATTATTTTAAGATTACATGCATCATAATTGCTTCTTAGTTTAATTGTAAGCAAATTAATGTAGATATTATATTATATTATTATATAATATTTTACTTTTGCAAAAACAGTTTACTTTTGCATTATGTCCTCATGTCTGCATCAGAAATAGACCAGCTGCGACAACTATATTATAAGTAATGCAGGACAAATAATCTCATTTGAACGTTGCAAGTAGCAAAGTGGACATAATTGCGCCATGACTTTTATTTTGGCAATGGATGTACAGTAATCTGTTTTGGACTTTTCATAAAGTGGAATCCTGGACCACATACTGACCAGTGGGTGTAAAGACAAAGAAAACATTCAGTTTAGGTGGCTTTAATATGATTCAGCTCTGCCAAACACTTCAGCTGTAAGAATACCTGTGGCATAGAACCGGCTCGTCTCAGAAACAGAGCTACAGAGATAAAGAGATGGGTCATGAACAACGTGACTAACATATCAGTTCTTATGTTAGTATGTGAGTTGTTTACTCAGATTTTTCCATCATGACAGTGGGTCAGAGTCTACAGAGTAGCATCTCTTTTCTGATAATGTTTCATGGTTTTCCCTCTCCAAATGGCTATTTTTTTGTGTGTAAAAGCTTATAATGTTGTTGTTTTCTATCAGCAAAAATAATTAATCCTATTTTCTCTTCAGATAATACCTGTGATTTCCACTAGTGTTATTACGGTTACCATTCTCCTCGAACAGGATAACAGAATTAAACAATAGTCCTGCAGTTCTGGTCCCAGCAGAGTATTTTTGTCAGAACTTTTCCTCCTTTTACATTTTTATTCATGTTTTACTGACGCATTGTAGTTTCTTTTTGTTGGATTAATAACAATATTTCACACATGGCTCCATGTTCCCTCCCTTCCCCTCATACACACCCATTTTTCACTGCCAATTAGAATTAAATGTCTTATTTGTATTCTTCGATGTTAACCTCCATTAGGATCATCCATGCGCAAGTAATTATGAGGAAAACATTTAATTTGCATACTACATTAAAACAGTGACAAGGACTGGGATGCTAATTGTTTTGTTTTTTCTCACCCACTGAGACTGTCAGCAGGTGGGTAAAAACATCTCTTTTGAGTTCTACAGGCTGACAAACATTTTCACTAGTGTTCATTAAATCATCCTGATTCAGTGTTCAAATCTGATGTTAGTAAAGTTATTAAGATGTTATCTCCAAACAAAACCGTGGCTGCATCTGAAACCACATATTTCCCTTGGGCCAAAAACAGAAATTGATAAGAGTAGTATGTCTGAATTTATAGTGTTCATAAAACTCTGCTGGTGAGATTCTGATGTGCACATGACTTTACTATCCCATGAGGCCACAGGAGAGGATTTGTGAATGGCAGCGAGGCTATTAACTCTGGTAGGTCACATGATAATAACAACATGATGAATGTAGTACTTCTGGATATCATTCATAATACACACATTCATACTATAGTGTAGTCAAACATATTTTTTTTAAACTATTGCAGAAATTACTTAACCAAAAGAAGTACCTACTCAGGTTTTATGTGATTTCAGACACACTGTTTCATTCAAGAACAAATAGGTTGAGTGAATAATTCAAATGACTTGATTTGAGAAAGACGAACTGGTTAAATTAATGGGGTACTATAACTAGCATGTGGAAAGATTTACATAAAAATCAGTCTTCAAACGCCACTCCTTCGAGAATCTGATCTAGATTTCAGTTCTGTTTTAACAGTTGTTTGGCCAATCAAGTTTACATCCCGCCTTAAATTTCTTAGAACAGCTTTAACTCCAAAAAAAAGCATTTGAGGCATTTTTCCGACACTTATAAAAAACATAACTGCTGATTTTCTAGATGTGGATGGAGATTGCATTCTGTCTCTATTCCTGTCCAATAATCTGATGTTTCCCTTTTCTCTTTACACCTCACTGTCATTTCAATTCCGCAACAACTTATACAACTGAAGTTAAATTAACGCCTCAGGGAACTTAAAACCAATGCTGTGTCCAACTACAACAGCCATTCTAATCCAATTGAAGCTTAGCTACTGACACTGAGGTAAATACACATTAGCTTGGTGTGACACCAACTAAGTGAATTACGCTTCATTTGGAGCCAGAAAAGGCCATGTTTCGAGTGAAAAAGAAGGATTTTACAAGTATTTCTGTTTTATACCACTTTTCAAGGTCCATCCGAAGGCTATTTTCCACCCAGCTTTTCATTTTCCAACCTTTATACTTTTTATAACTACATGCATCTAGCTAAACATTCTTCAAATCAGAAAGAAAAATCAGGTCCAAAACATTATTACCACCAGAGTTGCAGTGTGTATGCAAAATGTGTACATACTGTATTCAGAAGTTCAAGAATGTGGGCTTGACCCTGAGCCAAAATTGATTAACAGCAACAAAGTTGTTGGCGAAAGCATGTGATGAACATTATTGAGATAAAATATAAGGGCAAGTTGCAATGCTTGAAGTTTGGTGAAAGAGAAATTGGACACTCAACATCTCGTCCAAGAGCTTTGTTCACATGCCACATTCGTTTAATGTGAAGTTGCTGTTTTTTCCACTCTCATTCACTGAAGCACTATAGTGAGCGAAGAATGGGCCCCTTTCAATGGACTACCCTTCTAAAATCTGATCAAAATTCACTACATGACTATCACACCTCACCATGTTATGGTTTCTTAGAAAGATTGTAATATTTAAAAAAAACTTGAATTTCTAATATATTTTTAAGACAGCTGTGGGTATGAGAACTGATAGCCTCTCATGTATTAAAAGCACAGCTCTTGCATTGATTCAATTCATAGTAAGCAGACAGGCAAGCTTCAGTAAAAACATGCAGACCTTGAGTTAGATTGTACCCTTTCACATCTGAGAACATGAATGATGAAACAAAATGAAGCTTGACAAGGAAACTTGAATGTCTGTGATTCGAGGATGTAAGGTTTCTCAAGGCCTAATAAAAACCAATTACAAACTACTCCATTAGAGCCAAATCCAGTAAATAATTATAAGGCAGGTCACATGACAGAAGACACACGATGAACTCTGACCTAAAGTAAAGATGAGGTCATTTTATCTAGCTGTACAGACAAACATTTACAGTGATTTGGATTCCATTATTTCACTGCAAGTTAAAGACGACGAAAAGAAAATATTCTCAGCCCTACACAAATATTACTGTTCTACAATTAATGTCATTACTCTCTTGCTGGCAGTTGTATTGTCCTTATAATCTAGACAAATAAATTTTTCCAAACCAGCTCCATTGATCTGCAGTTCATTAACACAGAGATAACCTACAAAACCTAAGATTTATGTCATAGTAGTAAAGCAAGTGAAATTTAAATGTTTAAAGACTACATGTCCAATGCACTTTCTTCAATACTGTATATGTGACCCTGGGCTACAAATAAGTGTCCATTTTTTTTTTAAATTGAGGTTTATACATCATCTGCAACCTGAATAAATAGATTTGCATTGATGTATGGTTTGTTAGGATATGACAATATATGGACTATTTGAAAATTTGGAATCTGAGGATTCAATTACAATAGCAATGCATATTAAAAATCATGTCTACTTACGGTAGACAACTTCCAAAATATCTTCATGAAACATAGCATTTCTATATATAATGCTTTTATTACTTATAATGATCTTTGACAAAAAGAAAAATCGATGTTTTGGGGCCATAGTTTGCAGCCAATTTTTGTTTTGTTTGTTTACAAAGAGCTAAACAAATGTGGGTAAGTTTGCCTCTTTTTTTCCAAACTTTACACGCAAATCCAAGAACTGCACACACAAAATGCAAAATGCCTCACATCCCTTGCTAAATGAATCACTCCAGTCAAAAAATCATAAACAAAACTCAAAAGCAAACATTTGCAATACCAGATTTTTGTGTTACATAGAGAATTGTGTGTTGTGTTTTGCAAAAAGTGTCTTATAAAATTGAAAACTTATTCAAAGGCCGAGAATTAGAGTATGTTTTTGCAGATTTGGTGTGTTGTTCTGGTGTTTGAGTGTCAGGTTTCAGAAATTATGTGACAAGTTAAGATTTTGTGCATAAGCAGCTGGAAAAACTGTAGTAGGAGTGCCCTGAGCTGGCTTTCTTTTAAAAACTGGTTGAATAAGCAGTCTGCTCTTTCCCAAGTAAGTAACCAAAATAGTCTCCCTCAAAAACTCTGGCTCTCTAAACTGGCCAAATACGACAAAAAGTGACCAGTGCTGACTTTTAAAAACAACAAAAACAAACTCTCCGCGAGTGATCTATTCTCATTAAACTCACTCGAGTATATGCGACATGAGTGTTTTGGATTTTGCGCGGGAGAGCGCTGTATTTCGCAGCACGCGCCAGGACTGGAATATCTGTCGACAGGGGGCGCGAGCCAGTGACACTGCGAGAGACCAGTAAATATGTGAATCTGAAGACTTGAAGTGCTACGCAGTCAACGTGAGACCCTTCAGGATGCGCGCTGTGCCCCCCACTCCCTCTGAACAAATCCCTGTCAACGGTTTTCAGCACGTTATACCTAAAAACCCTGCAACGCGTTCAGCTGTTTTCCCGAAACGATGTTCGGGTGATTTTTGAGTTTGATCGTTAAAAAGGGGAGAACACCGAGAGACCCACAACACGCAAGTCTGTTGATCCGGATGAACGAACTGTTGAGAAAGTAAAAACTTGCAACAGTTTTCTCGCGGACAACTTCTCTGGAGCTGAGTGAGTCTTCTTATCAAGTATTCTTTGCATGATATACATTTAAACATCTGTATTTTAAGTGTTTTACTGTAATTGGGGTATACGTTGGTTTAAAGGGGTGTGCAAAGCTCGTGGAGCACAGGGCAGTAAACAGTTTGCGAAATCGAGCACTTTTGCGCGCTGAGTGTGCAGTTTGGAAGTATTTTGATTGTAAGTAATCTTTTTCTTTTTCATTTGATGTTGATCTGTCGTCTAAGCTTTGTTCTGCACAGTGGAAATAAGGCAGAAATGTATTTTACGCACTTCTCAGTAATGTTTATAAGGGGCCTCAGGTGGCTTATCTGCTGCGAAAAGTGTTTGAAAAATATTTATTGCTCTCGTTAAATCAAGGCCAGACTAACAAGTTAAACAGAGCGGGAATTCATGGACTCATTTGCTGTTTATGCGTGTTATGAATTTGCATGACAGCTGGATTTGTGCACATGGCATCTGTCATTCAGGTGTTTTCCGCATGTTTGACACACTTTAGGGCACTTCAGGTCATAAATTGAGATTTATACATTATCTGAAAGCTGAATAAATAAGCTTTCTGCAATTATTTGAAAATCTGGAATCTGAGGGTGAAAAAAATCAAAATATAGAGAAAATCGTTCTTAGCATTGCATATTACTAATCAAAAATTAAGTTTTTATATATTTACAGTAGGAAATGTACAGAATATCTACATGAAATATGATCTTTACTTAATATCCTTAACATTTTGTGACATTAACAATGTATTTTTGGCTATTGCTACAAATATAGCCTACCCGTCCTACTTATGACAAATGTGTCTCCTACTTTTGTAAAAAAAAAAAAAAATTTTTTGTGCTAATGTAAAATGAGATTTTATAAAATGAAGCACTTTTGATAACACTGAATATTTTAAAATGAATAACTTTAGAAAATTCTAAACTGTTACAATTGAATGTAACTAATTAGCTACATTTACTTTAGCAGTATTAATAATATATTCATGCTTATATTTAAATGTGTGTTCCTAAAAAAATCAACCTCCTAAAATTTAAAACATAATTTAAAATGTTTGCATAATCAATGATTCCCAAATAAAATGCTGCAGTGAATTTTTAATCACTTTGCATTTTAATATTGATGAAGAAAACAAAGCTTAAAAGTCTAAAAACTCATAAAATGTGTGGAGTAATAATAAAAATAATTCTGACCACCTCTCAGACCGGAATGGCATTGAAATGAGACTGCAAATCTCAGACTCCCTGCATTTTATATTTCCAAGCAGCCATGATGACATTACCTGTGCAATTCTTCAAAATCCTGAACAAATAGAAGTAAAGAGCACTGCAATCCAATTTCCCATGTCACAGATGCTTAAACAGAAGGTCATGAGTTCCCGATTGCAACAAGTCTGTGAATGAAGCACATGGACTTGTTTTAGATTTGCATATTCCTAAAACACTGCCTGAATTGAAATGTAAATGTATGAAACATTTTTCTGAAGTTAATCTACTGCTTTATAATTTTTATTTTTGCAACTTTTTGCCAATATGACAAGACCCCAGTTTACTTAGATTGTTTCCGACGTTTCCGTTCTTTGTTGTGGAAAAGCTTACAGGTTGTACAGGTTTAATTTTTTAAGGCATAATATGCACAGAGCAGCTTATGTTATGTTTGATTGACTGGTTTACACTCACAAAATGCTTCCCTAATGCTGTTTAGCTGCTGTTTAGATGAGAAATGCTTCCTCTATGGGTTTAGTAGATTTTCACATGCTAATTGCAAAATGCCTTCTGCAGTTATTGAACCTGAAATTCATTATTCGTTTAAACTAATTCATTATAAAATTGTTGCCATCCGTCAGTAACTGAATTACTTGTTTCAGCCTAATGTTAGTCTGTAATTAATTTTTTTTTTGTGCTGATGGTAATTGCTTTTTGTGTACCAGGCTTGCAGGAACAGAATCACAGTTTACACATGCAGAGAGGAGATAAAGCTGCTGGCAATGGTAGAAGAGTTACAATTTAGCTTAGATATTGTATAAGTATTTGCACACGTTTAGGACACACTTAAAATGTCTGCATATCAGGATGTAAAATATCAAACCAAGTGGCATCTGTAAACAGATTTTCTCAGAAATATATTTTTTTTGAGCCAATATTCCAAAATTCTTATTTAGTGGAAGTTTGTTTTCCTCAAGTTAACACAGGTGTTCTAAGAGAATAACCACAGCTGTACTTCATTACATTACCAAAAAACATAGTGACATTCGAACAGCCACATGTAGGCGTATTGTTTTATTAATTAACAAACTTACTAAAGTAACAAACAAATCATTCTAATATGCTGATTTGGTGTTTGGGAAACATTTCGTATTATTATCAATGTTGAAAACAGAGGTGCTGCTTAATATTTTTGTGGATAGATGAATAGAGAGTTAAAATCATTTATTTGAATTCATTCATTCTTTTGTAATTTCTTTCTGCCTTTTTTAGTGTAATGCATCGTTGATGAACAGAAGATATACATTTCTTTAAAAAAAATGTAAACAAATCTTTCTCACCCCCAAACCTTTGAACAGCAGTGTATAATGCAAAGACATTCATACGTATTTAGATGTGGCTTGAGTGTCAAACTCTGTATTAGAACAGAGTATGAAGGTTTAATGTGACAGTGCACCAGCTTTTGACTCTCTATGAAAAATGTCTAGACGTTCGAAGACCTTTGCAACACAAACAGGTTTCCAAACGCTCTCTGCACAAACATGATTGACCTCAGTTTACCAGAGGTGTTTGAAGCATGATATCTCTCTTTCTTTCTTGTTTAGAGTCAGTTTAGATTTCTCCCCCTCACACACACACACACACACATGGTTTGGCAGAATGTAGCTCCGTCCCCCTCCAGCAGCCTGCTCTGCTGACCCAGACTTTTCCACTGCCCTTGTGAAATAGGAGCAGGAGAGACGATCGGGTCTCACCAGTCAGAACTAAATGCCATCACAAAGCGAAAAGACTCTCATATACTGCTGCTGGCAGAAGCCCACTTTAATCTCTATTTGAATAGTCCAGTGAAGTGTTAAACCCCTGTCTAACCAAGTTAAACCCCCTTTCCACCAGCAAAACTGCAGCACATGCAGTTTTTTTTTCTGTGCACATGCATATACGTGTATAATGGTTTACACAAGGTTTTGTGCTTGTTTCACCACACTGTTTGCTTGCTTGTGCAACTGGGATGACTGAATGTGACCTTTGAACTGTGCATATCGTCTCCTGACTAAATCAATCAGAATAGGAAAGGTTGAATCCTGTCTAATATCCTCTTTTCTGCAGTAGCCGAATGCTGTGAGACCTACAGCACTGCAACAATGAAGATTAAGCAAGAATTAGATTGCAACAGTAAATTCAAAAATGTTTGCACTGCTGCAAGAAATACAGTGGATGAGATCCACTGGAAGGGCAATTGTTAATCAACATTTTCACCATAATTAGGATAAAAAAAAAGAAAATTCTGTCATCATTTATTTACCCTCAAGTTGTTCCAAACCTGTATGAATGTTTTTTCTTCAGCTAGATAATAAAAGTAGATATTTTGAAGAATGTAACCAGTTACTGGACCCCATTGACTTCCATAATTTTTGTCCATACTATGGAAGTCAATGGGGACCAACACGTTACATTCTTCAAAATATCTTCTTTTATGTTCAACAGACGAAAGAAACTCAAACAGGTCTGGAACAAATTGAGGGTGAGTAAATGATGACAGAATTTTCTTTTTCGTCTCTTTAAAGACCAACCAAACCATTGACAAAGTTTTTTAAAAAAGCGGTAGAACTAAATGTGTATGATTTAGTGTAATTTATTGGACTTAAATAGGAGATACAGTGTTACTTTTAAAAGAAATGCATTGCGGGATTGCTTTACTCATAAAAAGAAATTCATATTGTTACACTATCTGCTGACTAATACTCTCTTCTACAGTAAAAATGTTCTTCAGGCATTTTTTTTTTTTTACAACAGAAGTGTTATTTTCTTGTAAAATATATTCCAATAATCTTTGTTTAATGTACTCTTATAGGAAGGGAGTGTTTTTTCTATTTATATTTGCCACTAAATAAAATAAATGCACATGGAATGTGTGTAACTTTTGAACTTTTGAAGTGACTTGGATAGTATGGTGTAAATTTGATAAGTAACTTACATTTAATACAAATACATTTAATTGTGTAACATGTTACCCCAACATTCATGGTAATGGACTGATGTCATCTGTAGTTTCAGCACAGTTTGCTAAAGGTGATGTCCACATGTTTGTTTTACATCAGAGATGTGCTGACAGCATGATTGAGCTCAGAAGAACTGGAAAAAGGCACAGTGGTTTTAGTCTTAATGCACATAGATTCAGTCATTCAGATTAAATCTCTGCTTGATTGTCTGAGTGCTGATATAAAGTTGCTAAATAGGTGCCATTAAGAACAGTTTATGACCGAGCACATCACCGCACACAGATTTAGTATTACTTCCTGTTTGGAATACACCATCATAACAGAGTATGACTCAGTGACTCCAGACGTTTTATTATATAGCAGAGATCAACAGGTTTCAAATGGTGAACTCTGCATGTATTACTCACTCACTGCTAATTTTGGATGTTATTATTTAGTCTTGGATGCTGGCCCAATAGGAATTATACTCTCTTTCTTGTTAGCCTGAGTTCTAGACCTGATAACTTAGTAGTTCATTTAGGGAAGCTACAACAGTTCAGAAGTTTGTGTTTGCAAATGTGAGCTAAATGAAGTGAAGATGTGAAAATGGTGATTTCTGGCCTTTCTTCCACACAAAAGGTCAGCTAGCAGAAATGCAGGCCAGCCACTGATCTATAATATAGATATTATAGTCATATATATAGATCAGTGATGCCAGCACCAGATCCTTTTATTAGAGTTGTGGCAGCAAATAATGAAAATTCTGACAGACAGTGAAATTTGATTATATATTATATTAGATCTATCTTTCTGTCCGTCCGTCCGTCCGTCCGTCCATCTATCTATCTCTGTATTTGTTTGAGTAATGTGTCTGAGAGTGTTAATGATGCATCATTTCCCTTAATTATATAGTTTTAAGAGTCTTGTGATCTGTGTGTGGAATGGTAAGGACTGGTTGAAACCCTCCAGTGATGGCAATATTTTTTTTCTTTATATCAAGTTTTGCTCCAAATGCTTTAAGCAACAAATAAATCTGAACAAACTGTGGGCTGTCATCCGCTCAACCACACAGTGTGACTGATGTAAAACAGACCTGTTTATTTGCACAACGCACTGTAGCCTACAATAATGCCCAGATATATATATGGAAGTGTCTGCGTTACAAAAAAGTGTTTGGATTCCCATAAAGCTCATAACTAAATACAATACTACACATGTTTATGAGGGATTTAAAAGAGAAACATTGCAGCAAAAAAAAAAAAGAATAATAATAAAATAATGGTGGTTTGTTGGGAAAAATCTAATCGTACAGTTCTCCACACACGCTGGGACCGCGGTTCAACTTAAATCTGACAACGCATCTGTAATATGGTTTCTTATAAATAACACGTAAAAAAAGTTTTTTTTTTTTTTGATGGATGTGCATTCTGGCGTCCTAGAACATTACAACAACAGCGATATAAAAAAAACAAAAAAACATGGACTTACCATTCACTCTTGTTCAATGCGAAAGCCGTTTGCTGGAAAAATAAGCATTTATTTCATCATCACCCGGATGTTGATAATGCACGCACACAGGTGAGACCTGAACAACAAACGTTGATATCTGTGTATAAACTAAACTCATTTAAGCTTTGCTAGTTGAAACATTTAATAGCCAGAGGACGCGAGCTCACGCAAACAGTGAGAAGATTTGTGCGTGCTCTTTTCCGAATCCCGCAAACCGTGTCTCAGAACACGAGCAAATATTAAGCTCTCTCTAAAGTATTGTGTTTAAGTTGACAAATTCACACAAAAATGATGTCAAAATCCCCAACTTGGTAAGTATCTTACAGCAGACGTATCCGGCTGAACGTACTGTATCAGTGCATTCTCTGAAAGTGACAGCACTTTCTTAATATTAATCGAACAGCAACAACAAATAAATTACTCACTGCTCTTGATTGAATAGCTTATGTAACTTTAATAAAGATTAATCTTTCATGTATACAGTCAAATATGCAATGCTGTTTAACATTTGATAATACTTTATTCAATTTCTGTAGGCTACCTAAAAACTAATGCTAGATCTACCTAAAAAAAAAAAAATCACTGTTTATTTTATTTGTATCTTTATTGTATTTATTTGTGCTGTTGCTTGTAATTAGATAGAATATTCTTATTTTCTTTATTTTTATTTGAAAGTATAGTTTTTCAATAAACATAACACATACCGAACCGTATCAAAACTGTGACTCTAAAGCCGTGATACAAACCCAACCGTGAAAAAGTTGAACCGTTCGACCCCTACAAAAAATTTAAATGTTGTCCATACTCATAGATGGGCTGTATTATCAACATCTGACACATTTTTGAGGTTAAAGGGTGAGAAGCATTGCCTAATATGCATGCAGTGCTGAGAAATCAGTGAATATCTCAGAAAGCGGGAAATTCTTTCCGCCAATCAGATTCAAGGGAGGTTCCTCCCCTCCTCGCTCTCATGGCTGTCTGGACAATCAGGCCCTCTGTGAAGACTGTCGTGCCCCTTTAACTCCTTCATGGGGCCGGACCATACTGGCCCTCCCAGTACCTCCAAACATGTGACTGCAAACTCAAAAGAGGGACAGCAGTCTATGCCTCATAAAATAACCTGTATAATATAATATAATATAATATAATATAATATAATATAATATAATATAATATAATGTTAAATTTGTGGTCAGTGCAATTTTTTTATTATTAATTTATTTAGTTTTTAGCAAGGGCACATTAAATTAATCAAAAGTGACAGTTAATAAATTTAATGTTAGAAACGGTTTCTATTTTATATAAATGCTGTTCTTTTGAATTTCTATTCATCAAAGAACCCTGAAGAAAATGTATCACAGATTCCACAAAAATATTAAGCAACACTGAAAATAAGAATAATTTTATTTATTTAATTATTTATTTTTGCGCATCTTATCAGCATATTAGATTTATTTCTGAAGGATTATGTGACACTGAAGACTAGAGTAATGACTGCTGAAAATCAGCTTTTCCATCACAGAAATAAATTACATTTTAAAATATATTGTAATACTATTTATTAATATTACTGTGTTTTTTATCAAATAAATACAGCCTTTCAAACATTTCCAACCAGTCCTCTTCCTTCTATAGCACTGTTTTACTATTTTATCCTATTAATAATAGAACTTAATTATACTTAACTAAAAGCAATACAGTCTCATAGACCTGCTAATAAGCATTGGACCTGTCAACATGGGTGTGTAATGTATTTTACACTCTCTTGCTGTATGATAGCAGCATTCCTTTGAGTATTGGGGCCTCTCCACTGCCTGACTGAGAAGGGCCATCTCCTTGAGAAGAATAGAGACGATCAAGGCGAGTTTTAGGTGTGTTTGTTGACTCTGTATCAGACTTAAATAGTAAATATATTATAGTTAATCATAAATTTTTTTAGCTAGCTTTTGGGAATGTAAATACAAAATACCAAAGTATTTTACACTGTAAATATCACAATGCAAAAAGACAGGGTTATGAAACCTGCATGTTGTTATTCTAGCATTATTAGATGTCGAGATGAGGTGAAGCTATAGGTCAGATGCAGCAAAGCTAGTTATTTGCTGAACGCGTATTTTCCCACATTTGGAAATTATAGCCTGGTGCTGCTTTCAACAATCCATTGCCAAGTGCAGAAGAAAAATAGCTTTAAAGCCAAGTTTTAGCCCAGAACTCCTCTAATCGAACCAGATTCAGAAATGCATCAGGACGAGGCCAGTCTAAACAATGTTTATTGGCTGATTGTATTTATTAATTGTCTACTTAAAATTTGATTTGATATCATATATTTGACGCACATTTAAACCATATCATTAGTGTTTTCGTTTCTATCAGGCTGTCTATATAAATCTCCAGGCTTAGTTGGACTGTTGAGATCAGACTCATCCGTACCAAAGCGCCACTGACCTCTCTATGATTTGCGATGGTGACCAAACAAATATAGTGTTCTTATTTTTAGCCTAACTCTTCGGCTAGCTGGATACAGCCTGTTCAGACTACTTGCTTGTGACAGTTATTTCTCACTATGTCACAATGTCATCGCCATTTCAGACAAACCATTATCTCTTCTATTGAATATTATTGTGATAAGACCCAAAAGTGGTGAGGAAATAGAGAAGGGTCATCGACAGACTCAACCAAGCACAACGAGTAAATCACAAAGCGCCCCCACATACATAAATCACCGTATGAATAATGGCAACTTGTCAACAGTATTTCTGTCAAACATCCACCACTAATGTAGACAATACAAAGCCAGTTTAAATTCTTTTCAATTTTATAATGGAAGCTCCAGTTTAACACAATAAATGCAGAGTCTTAGCTTGTGAATACATCCTCCGCGCTGTCTGCAAGCTTTAAAGACCCCTGGTCACCTACAGATAATGACAAGCCCACGTATGGCTGGAAGTGCTGAGTGTTGCAGGGCTCAGAGGCTGTGTTTGCTTGTTAATTGTCTAGTGTCCTCGAATAGGGTTTTGCACAGACCAGCTAAGAATTAATGGCGGTAACCGCCAACGCATTTTGGCATGAAGGAGTAAGGAAATGAATTGGAGAAGCTGTGGAGATGGCAATGGCCATGGGGCTCTCGGGGGGTTTCAGCTCAGTATTTGTCAGAGGGGTGTCATCTGGGAGCACCACTGATAATGATTTTTCTTTTTCCCTCGCTCAGGGAGACAGCAGAAGCTATGGCTTACTCTCTCTCACTCAGTCTGCTCTACCTGGGCATGCTGTGTGGAAACGGACTGGTGTCTGCAAGATCTGAGCTGTTCACTCCAGGTACTGCACTAACAACCACGTCAGAAACATTGGTCATTTTGCATTGCCACAGCAGTCTGATTTGAAATCAGTATTGAAAAAAAAAAGACTTACATATGATATTTTGTATTTCTGCATTATATTCCGATATGAATGAAAACAGGAATTTTCATCAGATGATTGAATAGCTGTACCGTATTTAATTTTTTATTTACCGTATTTAATTTTGATAAATAAGTCGCACCTAACTATAAGTCGCAGGACCAGCCAAACTATGAAAAAAAAGTGCGACTTATAGTCCGGAAAATACGGTAAATGGGAAAGATGAATCAGAAAGTTTTGGGAAAAATTTTACGGAATGGTGTGTTTTTACTTGGGTTTGCTTTTTACAAGGACCACCTCAAACCTCTTTTAAAAAAACATTTCAGTTTGTTTTTAAAAAAGTCATATTCCACTTTCGTATGCCACATTCTCACTATTGAATAATAATTGAGATGGTTTCATGATGGTGGTTGTAGGTTAAAATTGAGATTGTAGTTGTAGATTATAGATTATTATTAAATGAAAATATTAAACAAAATAGTAAATATATTGTAATAATACTGTAAAATAAAAAGTAGTAAATGAACCAAGCCATTCTCAGATACTGAACAGTGATCACTGTATCATGAGCAACACGTGTTTAATGGCATGCTGGAAAATGCATAACTTTATTTAATTAAGTCGCTGTCAGGGCCATTTGACAGTCACACAAAGCCATATGTGATATTGATTTTATTTCGAAATATGGTGGAGCCCTACAGTCTATCTGAGGTAGAATGAGGCAACTGTACTATAGGTGGTTTATGCATTTAGTCTGCCCTATTTGTTTGATTGTTTGCATATGTAAATATACTGTACATCAGCAAAAATTACAGATGGGTTAGGGGTAAATAATTTTTGGTTGTAAATTATTAAATTAATAATACAATTAACAAATAATGAATAAATAATAAAATGAATAGTGTCATTAATCAGTTTGTTTATTTAAGAATATTAAAGAGTACATTTTTATAAATACTTGACTAAATGGACATGTATTTATTTGTTCATTTATTTTAAAGTTATTGTAGCAAATGTTAAAAATGACAATTTTCAAAGGGCTTTCATCAATCCTGGATTTAAACTGTAGATGTCTGTGCCAGGTCATTATTGGAAAATCATTGGGCCTGTGTCAAGATTATTCACCTTTGAGCACACAGAACATTTTACTTTGGTCTAGTCAAACAATCCTTCAATAAATAGGTTTTGTTTAAAAAGTAAACACATTGACTGTGGTCGTCCAAAGTCCAGGGACAGGATACAGTGGCGCTTATGGGATGATGAACTAAATGGGATGTCATCACTGCACGTAGCTTATCATTGAGATGGAGACAGTGATATGTTATGGTGAATAACATTTGTGTAATAGGCTTTCACTGATGCAGTGAATGACTTGGGTTAATGACCCAGTAGCTGTGCACAAGTTGGAGCTCAGACTTTAGCACTTTGATTAAAGTTAGAATTTTTTTTTTTTTTTTTTTGCTTTATGTTTAAATATATACTCTTTTAGTGTTTATTAAGCTATTATTTAACAGCTATGTATAAAAATATTGTCTTATTGCCTTTGGAGTGCATGGTTTTTTGTGGGGGGGGGGGGGGTGGGTGGAGTGTGATGTGGAGAACAAGTCAATGGTGTCATTTTAATTTTTAAAATAATATATTAAATTAATGAAAGGGCTAGTAATTCAGTGCCAAAGAGGTTCCAACAAAGATGTGCTAGAACTTATTGTGACATAAAAGGTATTTATTTATTTATTTTTTTGCAAAAAATAATTGTTACTTATTCCATGTTGCCTTGTAAAACATGTCCTTCCCAAGCCAACCCAGTTTCATTAGAAAATGCAACTATTTTAGTTTTTTTTTTTTTGTATGAGTATGAATATGAAGCATGAAGGTCCACAGTGGGGGCTAAGCAGATTGTATTAAAATATATAAATCCACCACTATTAGTTACGAACTGCCATTAGAGTGCATTGTCCAAAGCGATTAATAGAGTTTTTAAACACCATATGAGATCATAATGTGCATGAGTTTACTAAGCAGCAGATGTTGCATGTTAAGGAAAATGCTCTAGCTATGCTTCATAAAACAGATTATTTGCCTAGGATATTTTCCACAATTGAGTGTTTGATGGGTGGTGGCGTTGTGTTTCTGGGTGTCTGTGTTCAAATGTTCAAATGATGCGGCATTTAAAATATGTTTTTGCATTAAAGCAAATTCCTTGGGACAGAAATCTGGAAACCCTATTGAACGGGCTGTCCGTGTGTCTTTTTATATGCTGTCTGCCCTGACTAAGGTCTCTTCAGAGGTGTTCTGAGGACAGGCTGTGCTTTGATTGAGAACAGAAGTAATCGTCTTGAGTTATGGCTTCGGACAAGGGCCATATTTCTGGACTTTTTTGTGAGGGGGGTCTGGCAAACATGACTCTTCAGTTTTGGCTGGAATTTCAAAGACATGATGATGTCTTATGGAGGAGAGAATGGACTGGCAGCGCTTCAGGCCTGTGCTGTCAAAGTCATGCGTGTATGCTAATGTGTCTCTAATAAATCAGATGTGTGTAGATCAACTCGCTTATTTATATTTCAACTCACTCTGGGCCAAGCATATGGGCCTTCGTTGTAGAAGTGTAATGAGATAAGGCTGCAAATTTCAAACATTAACAACATGCAGATTTGTTGTGCTTCAAAAACAACTGATGACTGTTGATATATTTGATATCCTCAATGATTGTGTCATGTGGTATATACAATATTTAGATGTGCTGCTAAATTCTTGGTTAAGAGGACCCGAGGATGCAAGTTGTTATTGAGTTTATTAGCTTTTTATTCTCTATTTAATTCTTAAGAGATCTTGCAGAGATGAGGAATTATCAAATGTCTGATTTTTTGACAGCACTTTTTTTTTAGAGTTAAGTGATTACTACATTCTCAAAAAATATTAGCATATACTTGTTCAGCACTACCCTGAACATATTTTTTAATAATAATAACATTTATTGTAATGTACTCTCTCTCTCTCTGTCTCTCTCTCTCTCTCTCTCTCTCTCTATATATATATATATATATATTAGGGGTGTAACGATACGCAAAAATCACGGTTCGGTACGTACCTCGGTTTTAAAGTCACGGTTTGGTTCATTTTCGGTACAGTAAGGGAAAGAAATGCAAACATTAAACTGCAGGTTGTTTATTACTATACACTTTTTTTTAAAATACTTTTTAATAAAATATATATAAAATAAAAAAAGAATAAGAAATAAAATACCGCTGCAAAGTTCTCCACTAAATAAAATACTCTCAGTCTCAAACCAATACCATATAATAAAATATAATGAAAAATATAAATAAATAACTATGATTACAGTGCAGCATTACCAATCCCAGCTTGTAGGCCTGCTTCACCAGAAACGTGCCTGACGCGCTGCTGCTGCTGTAGGTGACATAGAGGGAGACCACCGACAGACCAGGCTCTTGTCTTCATGACAACAATATCTAGGCTATACTTCATGTTGAGCATAAATATAAAGCCTACTGACAAAGGACACCGTCAACAGTATTGACGGCAAAATAGACTATGCTTGACAGGTGCAATATTTGAAAATCTATAATTATTCATTTATTTTTTAAATTACATTTATATCTGAATTTATGTCAACCTATAGACTTTCAAACATCAAAGTGTCATGAATTAATATGTATTTGTGTACAAAATGACATATAAACATACTTTCCTATTCTATTTTGCCTGGAAACGCTTCCAACACGCTTGCGTGTCGCGTGAAAAATAGGCGTCGGTTCTATTTCTAGCATGCACGCGCTTTCCGCGCGGCTCGAGCCGCGCCTGAGATGCGCGTCTCACGCAGGCAGTCTGCAAGCTCTAACCTGTTTACATGTGAGCCGAATTAAAAACAGACACGCCACGCAGCTGAGACGCTTGCGCCATGCATCCAGTGTGTCACCGGCCTTAGAATCAGCTGCAGGGCGGGATTTGCACTGAACGCGGAGACTTCTGCCACTTAATATGTTCGTTTGGAAACACGAAAATGTACTTATATTCCGCACACAAAATATTGCATTCCGTCATTCGGTACACACGTGCACCGTACCGAAAGCCCTGTACCGAAATGGTCCGGTACAAATACACGTACCGTTACACCCCTAATATATATATATATATATATATATATATATATATATATATATATATATATATATATATATATATATATTAGAGCTGAAACAACGAATCGATTTAATCGATTAAAATCGATTATTAAAATAGTTGTCAACTAATTTAGTCATCGATTCGTTGCTAAATAACTTATTTGCCGTAAGCGGCTCATTTCGTGCATATTTCAAATCTGCGGTGACCAAAGTGTGGCAGTAATGAGCCACCGGAGGTTTTACTCAGCCAGTACAACAGGAGAAGTAGCGAATAGCCAATAGCTGGCCTTGTTTTATGTCACGTGCTTCCCGAATCCCGAACAGCGTCTCTGCAGCAGTCAGCGGGATGTGGGAGTACTTTACTTTGAGCCTTCAAAAAAGATTAACCTGTAAACTCTGCACTACTGAACTGTTTAAGGGGCCGTTCACATATCGCGTCTTTTGCGCGCTCAAGTTCGTTATTCCCAATCTAGGCGCGCAGTATGCGCGCTCATAATGGAAGCGACGCAGTCGCGACGCGCCCGTTTTTCCAGGCGCGTCCGCACCACATCGAGTTAAAAACATTTCAACTTTTCAGAATGCGGCAAGCGCACCGCAGGTCATGTGACAAGAACTAAATAATCAGCTTCATCCTTTCCCATAACTACGTTAAAAGCTCAGCCAAGATGAAGGAACAGCTGATCATAGCTGTATATGGATTTCCATTTTGAAATAAATTTAGTAGCAGAGCTACAAGCGATTTTTTGAGCTGCAAATCCATTTTGCTGAAATTTCCGCGTCTTCAAGGAGAGAGCACGTCATTAGCAAATGCTTAGCAAAGGCAGACGCCTCAGGGGCGCAACTGCACGAGCGCTTTGGAAAGGAGGAGAAAGCGGTGCGCCTAGCGTTTTACACGCGTTTTTAGGCACGATATGTGAACGGCCCCTAAGACTTTTATTTGTGCAGATTCTCCAGTACAATGTTGTTTGCAAATGTTTAGTCGTAAAAGCTGATAACATTGCTTTTTAACAGTTAACATTTAAAGCTTTACAAACATGTTCTGTGATCAGTTTGTCGTTTACCAGTTCATAATTCAGTCATGCAGCCTAATTATGACTGAATGAGAGAGGTAAATGTTTAAAGATATTTAAAATGCACTTTTTTTCTAAGTATTCACTGCTCTTTTTCACAAAGCAGGTTTTTTTTGTGTGTCCAATTTTTTTTTCTGGACAACCTTCTGATGGATTTTACTTTAAATTGTGAGTTCCATTCAGGTTTCAGGCCATTGGCACTTTATTCGAAGGATTGTTTACAATTTCACAGCAAAAGCTATAAAGCTGTTTCCCAGAAAATAATAAAATACAACACACTGCAATCTTATTCTGTTTTATCCTTATTCTTTGTGAAAATATGTTCTGAAAGATTCCTTAATAAGCTTTGTTCGGGATGTTAAACTACTTTAGGAGCTCTAAGGACTGCCATGGTGAAAACATTATTTGAAATCTCTTTGTGAAATTTGCTAGAGTATGGGTCAGTGTTTTGATTGCAGAAGAGTTCGACAAAGGATCACTAACACATAATAAAACAACTCCAGGTATATTTTTGATGAGGATATGACAATGCAAAATGGTTAAAATCTCTTAAAAATCTATGCTGAATGATAAAGACCCGTTATTAATAATTTACTTGGGGAAAAAAATGTAAAAAACTAAAATATAAGTACATAAACCGATTAATCGATTAATCGTAAAAATAATCGGCAGATTAATCGATTATCAAAATAATCGTTAGTTGCAGCCCTAATATATATATATATATTTATATATATATATATGCAACGTTATAGTAATGATATAATAATAATTAATTATTATGGTCAGAACTAATAATAAACATGGTTATTAATTAGTAATTTAATTATAATGCAATTAATAATATATTATTATATTAATATTTATTTATAATATTAATATAATGTTAATAATATTAATATGTAAATAACTGTTATTCATAATATTTAAATACCTTCATGAATATATGTTAATTGGCAAAATATAAATTACAATATAATCAAAATGAATGATGATGATAATATAATTATTATTATTAATAGTAATTAAAGTAACATGTAATTATTATTATTATTATTATTATTAATGAATATGTACAAATAAGAATTATTATTATTATCATTATTATATCTGAATTTTTACGTAAGAATTAGATGATTAAAACAAAATGCATTATGAAAATTGAAAAATTTAAAGCATTATGTACTTCTCATTTGAGTATGAATGGCTGTTACTCATTTTTGGTAATTTATGCAAAATAAAAAATGTTTTTTACTATTTGTCTTCCCATCTGTTTGTGCTATTTATTGGTAAACCTAAAAAGGAAAAACCAATGAGCCCTTCAGATTACAATAATCACAACATGTGCTGCAGTCCCAACAAGCTTGGATCTTAACACAATCCTGATTTACTACAATTACCAAGGCAGGGTTGTTTTAAGGGGACTGCCCTCTAAATAAATAAATAAATGAGCAAACAGAAGTACAGAAGACTTCAGAGCTATATCGGTGTATAGAGAGGAAACAGTCGGAAGCACAAGTAAATTCTTGGAAGTTGTCTATTTTTCCTGTACTAACAAAATGTTCACTGAGGAGCAAGACACTGTACCGCTGTAGCCAAGGTTTCTGCAGAGCATGCTCTTTTGTGTTTAAAAGCCTAGTGATTATGTCGGTGTGTTGATTCTTTAATTTTCTTTGTGCCATTCTGTCTGCCATAACCCTCACACGACACAGGCGATGTGAGTGCTCCGAAACCTGAGAGTCTTCTTGCTTTGACTCAGGGAGTTTCAGACGCAGGCGGAGCGCCTTTGGGCTGAAGTTTATTTACGCTAGACAGCAGGGTGAGTCAGGGAGAGAGCTGAGCCCAAAGAGAAAGTAGAACAGCAGAGAACAGCAAAGTTTGCAGTTACATAAGGCAGTGGTTGGCTCTTTTTGTTCCGAAAAACAGAGTCCAGTTGCCAAATGGAGAGCAGGACCGCAGGGCCGTTCACATGAAACTTTTTCCACAAGTAGCGCGTGGCCATAAAACAATC
This sequence comes from Carassius carassius, assembly GCF_963082965.1. Classification (NCBI taxonomy): domain Eukaryota; kingdom Metazoa; phylum Chordata; class Actinopteri; order Cypriniformes; family Cyprinidae; genus Carassius; species Carassius carassius. Next base: position 15,839,467 of record NC_081775.1, read on the forward strand.
ACTTTTCATCTGCAGGCATGTTTAAATCTTCTGTGGTCTGCAAATTCAGCATAATGGTTGTAGAAATATGAGAGACAAATATTAAATGTTTGGTTGATAGATTTTGAGGGATAGCAATGTGGATCGTTTTGTTTGTGGTAATAAAAATATGTTAAACAGTATGCAATATAAAGGGGTCATATGATGCGATTTCAATTATTCTGTTCTCTTTGGAGTGTTACAAGCTCTTGGTGAATGAAGAAGATCTGTAAAGTTGCAAAAACCACAGTCTCAAATCCAAAGAGATATTCTTTATAAAAGTTAAGACTCGACCACACCCCCCTAAAACGGCTCGTTCTAACACGCCCCCTCTCTACGTCACAATGTGGGAAGATTTGCATAACGCTGGCCAAATGTTCACGCAAAGAAAGAAGGTTTAACTTTTATTCTCTCTGTTGCCGCCACTGCCATGTCGTGGAGTCGCTGTGTGTTTCGTTGTGAAAGCGAAACTACTTGTTTAGCCTTACAAAAGAGGACACAACTAGAAATCAGTGGTTAAGTTGTATTTCCACATTGTTCCAGAACAGTCCAACACAAATATTCAGATGTGTGCTGCACATTTTTTGGAGGATGAGGACTGTTTCCTGAACCAGCTGTTTCTATAAAGTTGGGCAGTTCAAACGTTGCAAGGACAGTCAGGCGCTTTCTGGCTGTAAGTATCTTATTTATATTTAAATAATTTGCCAATGATGATTCAAACACGAGTTTTGAGCAGTGTAAAGTAGGCTTGTTGTTTCTCAGATCACAAATGCAGACATGGCTTTATGTTTACGCAGCGCAATACGCAGCGTGATACGCAACGCAATAAAAGACAGTATAAGTCATTATAATCAGTAATTATGTCCCCAACTGGATGCAACAAATGCCTAGTTTGTAATAGGTTTTATTGGTTTTGTCTCGTCTAGTGATGTCTGAGCAGAGCAGCTGGACTGAGTCTCATGCTGCTGGCCTGGGAGACCGATGAGTCTTGTTAAAATCAATGCTTTTCAGAAGGCGGTGCATAGAGGAGAAATAATCATGTGCATTATATGGAAAATAATGTGTTTTTTTTTAACCTTAAACTGCATAAACACATTGCATTACACCAAATACACAAAATAATGTTATTTTTAGCAGCATCATATGACCCCTTTAAATAGAGCTTTAATGAGAGCATCTTTAGTGAATTAAAGTATAATATATAAGGGATAATGTACATCCAGCCAGTTGTTCTCTCAGAATAAATCTCAACAGGTTGATAAGGACCCCGACGCGAAGTCTCGCAAAGCCTGAAGGGGTTTATTCTGAGAGAACAACCAGCTGGATGTACATTATCCCACTTATTACATGGCTACTTGCCACATAAGTAAATAATTAGACGCAAAATACTGATTTGAGTTTAAATATTTGAACACAAAGCTTTCGTGAACAGCAGTTGTGAGCAAGCGGCAAATTCAAACTACTAGACGGACATTTAAGTGAAACGGTGCAGTCAAACTACTTATTACACAACAATTCACCACATAAATAATTAAGGCAATAAAAGAATTAAGACAAAAATGTTTTAAAACCTTATCAGTTTGTTAGTGCTCCTATAATCCATTACAGCGTACAAAACAATCGTAGAAAAAAGGGCAGCAGTCGCTGCGTTTGTATGAAACGAGAGCGAGTCCGAAATACCAGGATAACATAATTACATAATTAGCTAAAATAACACAAAGCTTCCACCAAGAAAAAATAGTTCAAGCAAGAGTACAGCGCCAACTGCTGTTACCTGGATGAGCCTGTGTTATTAGCTTTTACCAGTTGTTATCTAGGGATAACATACCTCGGAATGTCGCGACTGACCAATCAGAATCAAGTATTCCACAGAGCCATATATAATATAATATAATATAATATAATATAATATAATATAATATAATATAATATAATATAATATAATATAATATAATATAATATAATTCCCAATTAAGAAATGATTTAGTAGATTAACTCAAGTAATGGCCTGATTATTATGGTATTAGGGAGGATTATGGTCATTATCGCAAATTATGGTCATTATCGCAGAGTCACTTGACATAAATCTGCTGTAATTCAGCCTAAGGGTCTGGATTTGTGTCCACTGAAAATCAAAGAGACTTTGTGCTAATGATGGACTTAGACAGTACAGTTGGAGGCCAGTAGTTGTTTATGGCTCTTTGCACTGGCTTGACATTACATTTGGAAAAACAATCATTTTTATGTTAGCAAATGGCAATAGGCACTTATCTGTCATTATCGATGCCTCTGCCTGGATTTTGTCCTCCAAATATGCCATTATATTCTATATAATGTGGTTTCAAGTACTTCCCTCTATACATTATCTGGGTGCTGGAGTTTGTGTTAAGTGAACACTTGCAATGTATTGAGTTTCTCATCCGCCTTTTTTGTACACTCTGTGTGTGTGTGTGTGTGTCTGTGTTCTTTGCAGTTATTTTTAACACCAGTTTACATTCTGCTGTAAGTGTCTGCTGCCTTCGATCATTTTGTTAATCTTCAAGATTGTTTTGCTGTGACCACAGACAATTGCAGGTGTAAAAACAAAAAGACCTAAATAAATTCATAATTATATTTTAGGGATGTGCAACAGTGATCAAGTACTTGAGTACTCGACCATGACAACAATGATCGATCATTAAATCGATGATCGAGGAAATGTACTTATTTATTTTTTATTTTTTTATTGATTATAGCAGCACTTTGGATGGCACTCTGAGCTCTGGTTGTTTAGCTTTTTCCAGTATTCGCCCAATACCGATACTTTTATATTTGGTACTTTCTGATACAGAGTACCGATACCAATATTTTATATGCCGTGCAAAGGAAAAATACTATTTTACTTTTTTGGCATGCTCAAAATGAGTTACAGTGCCGGCTTGGAGTAATACAGTGTTTTGCCTTTATTTTACTGTCCATTAAATTTACCTACCTTTTCTTGTAAACCGATAAAAATCAATCCATGCCGATAAACATCCTTGGAGATGTTTAATCCACAAGAACTCTGACCATTATTCCTGCTTGCTGGCGTTCACATCAATCCACAAGTCTTTCTGTTATGTTAGGCTATTTTCATTAGACTCAATATAAAAGCAGTTATAGCATTCTTTTACATTACTGAGCATAGCAAATAAATTGGTTTTAAAATGGTAGCCACTCATGTTTATCATTTAGTCTGCTTGTCACCGACAAAAAACAATTAATACAGTCACATTACTATATGAAATAGCCTATGAGCCAGCCCATATTCACTAGATTTTATACAGGTGTTACTATTATGTAATTATGTAAATAGTGAACAGTTGTGATATCAGTGTAAGTTACTGCTTTTTGCCGTGGTGTGACTTCTCAATTTTTGCAGACAATGCAAAGGCAGATTACAGTAACTTCACAGTAAAAAATCAAGTTTGAGTTCAGTTTTTTAATCTACATAATTTTCATTACTAAAACATTTAATTGCCAGATTTCCAGTGTCCTACCTATAATTAATTTGTCTGGACAAATAAAAAACTTTAACGTAATTTTTATCAGTTTCAAACTCTAGCAAGTTCAGGTCTTTTGCCTTTGTAGGGCAGTATATAGAATAGTAATATTCAGTTTTATTGAAATATAAAATAGAATATTATGAATAACAATGCTTTTGCTACCTTTATGAATCTTGAAAGCTTTAGTGCCCTATTCATTATAATTGAATGGAAAAAAGGGGCCTGGACATTATTCAGAATTTCTCAAATTTTCAATATTGGGTGATCTATATTGCTTTATAGGAAGTGTGTGTCTCTAACATAGGGTCATCTCTCTCACTCTTCTCCATAACCGAAGCCCGTCCTCTTTGCCCCCCTTACAGCAAAATGTTTTTTTAAAGGACCAAGAGGAGCAGGTGGTGCATGTGCTAGACTGTCAGTGAGTATTTTTATGTGCTGGTCTGTACGACTGATGTTAGTCTGACACAAATTCTTATGCTCAGCACAGTTCTGGAAGCACCGTTTTCATAATGTCTGTCTGTCAACTGTTTTCCTCATATATTAGGTAGAATCTGAGGGGTGCCAAAGCCAAAATCAGTTTTTGAGAAGACCGATATCTGATGATTTAAAATCACTAGAGTCTCTTTAAAAATATTCTGAGATTTGCCAGACATCTGTGTGCTTGTAGTATATAAATCTGTTAAGAGCAGGAAATTATAGTATTAAAGGGTTAGTTCACCCAAAAATGAAAATTAGCCTATAAATTATACTCACCCTCAAGTCATCCTAGGTGTATATGACTTTCTTCTTTCAGACTCCAGTCGGAGTTATATAAAAAATGGTCTTTGATCTTTCAAGCTGTTTAATGCCACTCAGCAGGTGTTGCAGTGCATCAGTCCAAAAGAAATTAAATAAAAAGTGCCCATCCTTAATAAAAAGTGTCTCACACAGCTCTGGGGAGTCCTACTGTAGTGAATTACACAATATTCAGTTTAATCTAGCTTGCACTCACTGTTGTACACGGAAACATTTCCGGGGGAATTACGTATGAGGTCAGCTTTGCACATGACATTTTTAATTACCAGTAATAAACATTGAAAGCATTGAAACGGTCACCCCATATGACCCTGCAGGAATGGATCTTTCTTAGAGACCTTCTTTCCATGGGACTTTAATTAGGCGTAATTTGGAAAGCTCTTCCTTTGGATGGTTTCCGAGGGAAAATCTGTCCCTATCAGATTTTACCTACACAAGCAAATCATCTTTCTTAAGCCTTTCTTAAGCTAAGGAACCAATTTGCATAAAAGTTATTTACACAGAGTTGTTTGCTGCTGTAATTCCTGCTTTCTGAAATTTAATTGATTATTTTAATTGTGTTTTGGACTAAATATTCAACCACTTTAGAGGCAGTTATGCCGTGGGTCAGAAGGCTTTTCAGATGTGCTCATTAGTGACTGTGAATGTGTGTGTGTGATTGGTAATTAGATTTGAGGGACTAGGAGAATAAAAACAGCATAATAACTGCTGTCATATTTTGTGCTCATTATTTGGCTTGTTTATTAACCAAGTGGACCTTTTGTTCCTTAGGTCAGAAAAATGAGTTTCAAAAAAATACATTTTTAAAGTGTTTCTGGCAACAACAGCGATGGTAAAAGTTGTTTCTACTTCACCTTTTAAGTCAAAAATGTAATTGAACACCTAAAGCAAAAAGTTAAGCTTTTAACATAATAGTCTTTCAAATAAAAAGAGTGATTTGCTATCTCAACCATTTTATTTAAATGAAGAGAAGCTTTCTGTGTTTTTTCTTAATACAGGCTTTCAGAGCAAATGAAGGTTAACAAAGCAGTAAATGGTATGTTTTAGCTTCTTTTATGTGTTTGCCATATGAATGAAGACAATCATGAGCTCTGGATTTACGTTGAGCCATTGCTGTTTGTTTATTATTTGTTTATTATTGTATATTTACTTCTAAATAAGTTGTAAAGCATATTGGTTAAAATGTTTGTGAAACCAGTTGCCATCGAATAAATTGAAAAACAACCAGCTATCTGTGGATAGTGCATAGATGATAATCATAATGTTCTGTCTCCCTATGATAAAGGTTTGGAATCCCTGTCTGGTAATGAACGCATCCATATGCTAATGGGACATAATGTTCTCATGTCGTTGTCCAAAAACATAAAAATACAAACAGCATTTTCTGCTCTCTTGAAGGAAACTGTTGCAGATGATGAGACTCATGTGACATTTTTTTCCCCTTGTAATTTATATCCATGCACATTCATCCAAAAACTATGAGTAGGAAATATTCTTTACATGTTTTCATGTTTGTTTATAGCACCACACCAGCATACATAATGTAATGGTAAATTTGCCAGCTATCGCAGTTTTCACCTGTCAGTGTGCTGTAAACCCACTGTACTATTCATACATTACCATTTAAAAAGTCTGGGTCTGTAAGATTTTTAAAATGTTTTTGAAAAAAGTCTTACCAAGGCTGCAATTATTTGATCCATATTAGTAAAAACAGTAATATTGTATAGTATTATTACAATTAAAAAAAGTTTCCTATTTTAATATATTTTAAAATATTATTTATTCCTCTTATGACACAGCTGAATTTTGAGCAGCCATTACTCCAGTCTTCACTGTCATATGATTCTTCAGAAATAATTATAATATGCTGATTATAAATGATGAAAGCAAAACCTTGATACATTTTTCCAGGGTTTGTTGATGAAAAAAAAAGTTCTAAAGATAAACAGAATAAATTTGAAATAGAAAGATTTTGAAACATTATACAGTAAAGGTCTTTAGTGTCAGTTTAGAACAATATAATGCATCCTTGCTGAATAAAAGTATTATTTCTTTAAAAAATTAGTTTATTATTTTTACTGTATGCAGTAATTGTTTAAGGTTCTGTGTTTGAAATGTTCAGTTTGAGTACATAACATTCTTAAAAATTGTGAATAAAAATCCCCTTCGATCTTTAAGGAGTTTGTATTTAATTTATTAATTTATCAATTCTTTCATGAAATCAACTGCTGTTTTTAGAAAGATTTGATATTTACAAACCTTGGTGGCTAGCTGTTTCTCTATTTAAAGACAACTCAATGAAGCAAAGCCATGTTATCAAGGTAACATTCTGATTTAAATTAAATGCACTAATGTGACGTACTTCTTAGTGCTTACTTTAAGTTCTTCAGTGTAAGTAGGGCACAGTGATGCTCACTGTCAAATGAGTTTCACATGGTTCTAGAATGACGCACAACTGTAACAGCATACATACAGAAGCTAACAAGCCCTTATGTAAGTGCTCTCATAAGTGCACATGTGTAACTGACACTGTGCAAGTGGACACATGCTATCTGACAGTCTCTTAGCTTCGCTGAAGTACGCACTTTCTTCTGATTCTGCTATTAAACTGTCGTCTTTGCAGCAAATGAGCTGGAAAAGATGGTGCGTCTGCTCAGCAGCTCATAACCCTGAGCCAATCAAGACATTTGCTGGGCAGCCAGTGATAAAGGTGCTTTTTCAAGTGATCGCAATCCATCAAGATGGTTTAATTGCTGAAATGTGGTCTATTTATTCAGAAGTTTGCGGCTCGCTGAAGTGGAAAACATTTGTCCTGGCTTTCTGTCTGGGCTGGTATCCTAGTTACTGGTGGTCTGTCTTTGCGGGAAGCTGAGTAAACATCATGATTTTCATTCACGGGAAACCTTCACCCACACAAGCTGTAGCTTTATTTAATTTTTCAAACACGAGGTGTGTGTATAAGCAACTGCATGTTCATTTATTATTCATAAGTACCTGAAATGGAGTGGGGGAAAAAATTAACAGAATCACATGAAGAATTGTAGCCTCATGACTTGCAAAATCAGTGTTTCAAGTTTGAACTGAAAAAAAAAACTAATTTGATTTATTCAGTGGATTTCCTGCTGAAACAAGAAATCCATATTACATTTCATTAATGATTTGTAACATCTCTTGAGTAGGAATCACTGGTCAGTACACATACAAAATATTCATGCATTCAGAACCACATACGTAGATTATAGCGTATTCCACATCTCTGCCAAACATCTGCATGATAGATGAGCTCTATTTTGCACAAGTACTTTGGCTCAAAAGTTTCAACTAGGGCTGGGATAAACGATTATTTTTTAAACGATTAATCTAGCGATAATTTTTTCCGATGCATCGATTAATCTAACGATTAATTTTTCAGACCGATTCGATTTCGATTATCTCCCCATTAATTGACTACTAACAATTTATACATGTTGATTTACATATCTGAATGAAAAAAACATGAATTCCTTAACATTGCAATATATGTTTATTGCTCTTAAAATTATAAAATAAAAGACTGACTAAGAATGCATTACTTTGCACTTGTATAGAGATAGCATTCAATAGCACTCATATTTTGCGTCGACGTATTTTTTGCGTCGACGTCATCGATGACCTCGACGCGTTGTCCCAGCCCTAGTTTCAACTTATAGTTCCAACTTCATACGCAAAAACTGCGTAACTCACTGCTTGCATAATTATCAAAAAAAGAGATTGTGGTGAAACATCCCACCCCACAAACAATTTGTGTTCTCTGCTTAATATTATGGGAGATTGTTTTGTAGCAAAGAAAGAAAAAATATGATTTTAATTTACATTCTGTTTTCTCATGAGAGCACCTGGTTTTATTCTTTATAGTTTACCTCATCAAAAGCGTAGCCAAAGCAAATTTTCCACTTGTACCACACCCAATTTGTTTGTGATAAAAAGTTTCCCAAACTGACATCTAACACAGTTGAAACTGGTCCCGAAGTTGTCATTTGGCCTTTTTACAGCTGCTTTTGCAACATTTTTTTAGAGCAAATTGTGTGTGCTCGAAGACCTTCGTGCCTTTCCAACACCAAACCAAATATTGACCAGGAACAATTTACTGATGATAATGTCCCTATCTGTTCTGTCCCCATCCTTTCCGCAGTGGCCCACAAATCATCTTTTCTTCTCAGACCTAATCGCTACCATAGCAGACTCTTTTATTGCACATGCCGGAATTTCTCGGAGGAGGGAGTAGCAATAACAGAGTTTTGGGAGTCAGAAAGGGGAAGAGAGAGAGTTCTAGACACGGAGAAAATCCAGACTAAAGCTTTAGTGTCTATTAGTAATTTAGGTAGCTCTGTGTCATTCTCATATGCTGTTCCTTCTTTTTTATACATGGTACACAAAAGGAGCATTATGAAAAATTTTATGTAGTTATAGAGCAGCAGAGATTTTTATTAAATGATGACTGAGAATGGCTGAAAGATATTTTTTCTTTAATTGGCTAATATAAAAATTTCTATACTATTTAAATAAATCTGTATAAATTAAAAACACTTAAAATGTTTTATTTAAGTGGGAATTAGATAATGGGAAACATAATCTAAATGTAAAAATGAGCATGCACAATTAAAGATCCAATAATTCTAAATTTCTTTGTTGAAGTTCTAATATCTTATATCAATTACTATAGTGATACCAATATATTGTGCATCCCTGGTTTTTGTCGTTTTCAGAAGTTGTTTTAGAAGCATTATGTATCGATATTTATCATTGTATAGTGATTTTGAAGTAGATTTGTTTTTAAAATCACTTAATAATTTGATTTTCTCATTGTAGTAATTCAGCACACCTTTATAAGCAAGGTTTGTGTTTCCGTTTTATGTGTATGTGAATGCGTTCTTGTGAACTCACACACTTAAGCCACTGGAAATCCCTTCCCCACATGATCAGTCCTGACCAGTGTCACTGTGGAGCAGTTTTGTTGCGCTCAGCAGCTGTGGGATGGGGGAAATACATCTTGTTGTCACTAGACGCGGGCTAGACGAAGGAGAATATGGAAAAATGGGTGTGTAAGGGATCCTCAGCAGAAACGTTTCTTCAGAGTAAATTAGATTCTCTTACGAGAGCTCTCTCGTACTGCGTCTTAGCTAAGACGCTACGGGAAAAGTCTCTTTTCACGAAATACTGAAGCAAAAAATTATCCTTAATTTTGTATTTTTGTAAAGCGCATTTGCAGCAGTACACAGCCATAGGCGAGACGGCTCGTTCGCTCATTGGCTTGTTCTGCGGCAACTGCACAGCCTAACAGCTTCGCGCCCTTCTTGCCACTTCCCGCCGAAACGGGTGTGGCCCAACCTATAAAAGGAGCTCGAAAAGGCTGACTCACCTGATTTTTCATCTCTTCAGCGAAGCTCACGCATCGCTGGATCACGGAGGAAGCAAGCGCCGTCTGAGAAAGCACATCAGCAGGACGAGCCATTCTGAAGCTGCTGGCATCGCCGCCTTCCATTGCCGTTCCTGCTGCGCTATCCGGCGCCTATATCCTTTCAATCCTATTATATACAAGCTGTTCTTTATGTGTGTGTGTGTGTTCGCCCTGCGACACACACTCGTAAAAGAGCTCGCGTCTTTTTTAAGATGCCTTCCTGCGGCTCGTCAGAGCCCCACTCAGCGAGGGAGACCGGTACGTCATCTGTGTCTCCTGCCTGGGTGAAGATCATGCAGCGCTCGCTCGCTGACGGCGGATGCCCCCACTGCGAGCTGTTGCCATGGTGACTCTGAGGACTCGCCTGGCCTTTTTCTCTGAGCCTGCATTCTCCGCTGCGCTGAGGCGCCGTAAAAGCATCGCTTCCAGCGGATTCCGGAACCGTCTTCAGCTCAACCGAGCTCACCGGTTCGCCCTGCTTCACCGGCCCCCCCTGCATCGCTTCCCGGTGGGCAGCGCCCGCTGTTTGCCGGCGCGTCTTCCGAGGAAGTCGATCTCAGGGCCGCGTTGGGGGAAGAGGACACGCGCTCTCTGCTAGCTTCTGCTCAGAAGCCCAGCAGACGAGCTGACATCGAGAAGGAGCCGGGGCGAATGCTCGTGTTGGCCGCGATGAGTCTCGGCCGCGAGTGGTTTGCACCAGCGCCCCCCCCTCTCGTTCCCGGCTGGATGGTATTTCCCTTTCAGATGAGCGTACTTCTCAAAGCCCGCCTCATTTCTTCCTGAGCTTCACGAAGAGGTGGCGAAGGCTTGGAACGCTCCATATTCAGCACGAACTCGTTCGTCTGTCTCACTAGCATTCTCCACACTGATGATGCTAAAAACAGGAACTACCACTCACTTCCGCCGGTGGAACAGGCGATAGCGACGCACCTTTGTCCGCCCTCTGCTGGACGGCGGCAAAAGCGGTGTTGCCATCTAAAGCCTCCTGTGTGACGCTGCGTCGGCACTACTAACGATGGCTGCTTCATCGAAGCGCAGGTGTACGAGTTCCGCTGTGGCCGAGCTCTCACCCAAGCGCGCCGCTGTTTCAGTTCCAGGAATTGTGACTGTCTCAGCGTTTTCTGCAATGCGCAAGCCTGCACAGTTGCCCGCTTGCCTGCACACAAAAGCCGTTATCACAACAGCTTCAGCAACGCAGCTCGAGACCCCCGTTCTCGCTCTACTGGCCGTCGCCCCGCGCCGCGGGGACCGCGGCAGAGGATTACGGTGAGGCCGGGAGCCCCGAAGCCATCCTGGGAAAGCCATCTACGCATGCTGCATGACGCTGCGTCGGCACTACACACGATGGCTGCTTCATCGAAGCGCCGGTGTACGAGTTCCGCTGCGGCCGGGCTCTCACCTAAGCGCACCGCTGTTTCAGTTTCCAGAGATTGTGACTGTTTCAGCGTTGTTTGCAATGCGCAAGCCTGTACGGTTGCCCGCTTGCCTGCACACGAAAACCGTTATCACGGCTACCCAGATATTTCCCGAAAAAGGTGTAATTTCTGGTGTCCCGGCCACGGCCGATGGTGCTATAAATGTAGTGACGATGCCCACTGCTCAGTGCCCATCTCCGCATATAAGCACAGCCCTTCACACAGGGCTCGCGCCTATAAAAGCGACTCAAGTCGATCACGCGCACTACATAGTAGACGTGCCCACTCCTCAGTTCCCACAATCACTATGTCACACGCGTCATGTGGTTTCTGTAAAAACGAAACCCGTGCACGTTCGTCCGGCCACGGCCGATGGTGCTATAAATGTGATGACGATGCCCACTCCTCAGTGCCCATCTCCACATGTAAGCACAGCCCTGCACACAGGGCCTGCGCCCATAATGTCGACTCAAGTCGGTCGCGCACACTGCATAGTAAACGTGCCCACCCCTTAGTGCCCACAATTACTATGTCACACGCGTCATGTGGTTTCTGTAAAAACGAAACCCGTGCATGCTCGTCCGGCCACGGCCGATGGTGCTATAAATGCAGTGACGATGCCCACTACCCAGTGCCCATCTCCACATGTAAGCACAGCCCTGCACACAGGGCTAGCGCACATAAGATCGACACAGATCGGTCGAGCGCGCCGCATAGTAAACGTGCCCACTTCCCAGTGCCCACATACACTATGTCACATACGGCGCGGGGCTTCTGTAAAAACGAGGCCCGTGCACGTACATTCTGCACAGGCAGACAGCGAGTTGAAAGTGGTAAAAGTGCACACATGCAGCCCACGGTTACTCGCAGATATATCGAGTCCCACGGGACCCGCTCAGCCTCCCTCCAGTCGGTTAAGCGCCGGAACGGGGTCGAGGAAGAGCGATCTGCCCGCTGTGATCAGCGCGCTCCCCGCCTCAGATGCGCAGCACACTCGAGCGCCGCCGTTGCCCAGTCAACAGAGCGCGTTTCGCATCCAGCCCTTAGCCATTCATGCAGATGCATGGTCAGTGCTTCCAGGGGTTTCGGATTGGGTGCTAGGCATTATAAAGAGAGGCTACTCGCTACAGTTTTCTCGACGCCCACCGTGCTTTTCAGCGCGCATCGAAACTACGGTCAAAACAGAAGTAGCACACATACTTCGGGCCGAAATATCAAAACTGTTGAGCAAAGGGGTTGTAGAGCCTGTGTCTCAAAGCGAGGGGGGGCTGTACAGCAGATACTTTCTGGTGCCCAAGAGAGACGGGGGTCTCTGGCCCATACTGGATCTAAGACAGCTGAACAGGCATTGATGAAACGCAGTTTCAAAATGCTCACGACCAGGAAGCTCCTCGCGCAGATTCGCAGAGAGGACTGGTTCATGTCAATAGATCTGAAGGACGCGTATTTTCAAATACAGATAGCGTCAAACCACAGGCGATATTTGAGATTCGCCTTCGAGGGCCAGGCATACCAGTTTGCAGTCCTGCCATTCGGCTTGTCCGTAGCTCCTCGTACGTTTACGAGGTGCATGGATGCAGCGCTCGCTCCTCTTAGACTCAGAGGCATACGAGTGCTGAATTATTTGGACGACTGGCTGGTTCTGGCCCGATCATGAGCGGAGCTCATGGACCACAGAGCCGTTTTACTCTATCACCTCGAGAAGCTCGGCCTCAGTGTCAATTGGGTGAAGAGTTCGCTGAACCCCAGTCAGACGATCCTGTTTCTGGGTATAGTTCTGAACTCGTGTTCCATGACGGCGCGGCTGTCACCACAGCGCGCGATGGGCATTCAGCGTGCAGCGAGTTCTTTCCGCTGTGGCGCGACTGTGTCGCTCAAACACTGTCAAAAGATGCTGGGTTTCATGGCCTCAGCATCTCCGGTTCTGCGGCTGGGCCTGCTCCGCATGCGCCCCCTGCAGTTCTGGCTGAAGGCTCGGGTGCCGCGCAGAGCGTGGGCGTCTGGCCGGCTGCATTTCAAGGTCGATCAGAGCTGTGTTGCGGCTCTAGCACCTTGGACAGCGAACGGCTGGTACCGATCAGGTGTAAGCCTGGGGACTTCCCCGAGTGTGAAAATGGTGTCGACGGACGCCTCCACTTCGGGATGGGGAGCGCTGCTCGAAGGCAGACCGTCCTTTGGCCTATGGTCAGAACGGAAAAAGCTCCATCATATCAACTGCCTGGAAATGCTGGCAGTGGAGAACGCGCTGACGCGCTTTTGTCCCCATATCAAGGATCACCACGTCATAGTCCGTTCGGACAACATGTCCGTGGTGTCTTACATAAATCGCCAGGTCGGTCTCGGGTCCCGAAACCTGTGCAGGCTGACGGAACGCCTCCTGATTTGGGCTCAGCGCAACGTGTGCTCGCTGAGAGCAGTGCATGTGCCTGGACTGCAGAATCTGGGTCCAGACAGGCTGTCCAGAGGCAATGTTCCTACGGGCGAATGGTCTCTACACCCGCAAACAGTCTGGCTGTTGTGGGAGAGATTTGGCATGGCGGAGGTGGACCTCTTTGCGTCCCACGAAAACGCTCACTGCCCCGCGTTCTTTTCCAAGAACGAAAGCGCGCTGTCACGGAGATGGCCGTGCTGCCCGCTTTATGCGTTCCCTCCCATCTCCCTCCTTCCGCAGGTGATAGAACGGGTGAGAGAAACGAGATGTTCAATACTGCTTGTAGCACCTCTTTGGAAGAACCAACCATGGTTCCCAGATTTGATGCAGTTAGCAGATGTCGCCCCGTGGCCGGTACCGTTGAGGAGAGACCTCCTCTCGCAGGCCAGGGGCTCGATTTGGCACCCTCAACCGGAGTTGTGGTCCCTCTATGTATGGGCACTCAATGGTTACCCGCTGATCTCGCAGTGGGAGTGCTAAATACCATCACTCAGGCTAGAGCTCCGTCGACACGACGTCTGTATGCCTCGAAGTAGTCTGTGTTCTCCAGCTGGTGCACAGCTCGAGGTTATTCACCCCTTAGTTGTGAGGTGACGGAGGTCCTCTCCTTCCTTCAGGAGCTGTTGGATAAGGGCAGAGCCCCATCCACGCTCAAAGTTTATGTGGCTGCCATCGCGGCGTTTTCTGAAACGGCGTCCGGTCAGTCAATAGGAAGGAATGATTTAGTCATCCGGTTCCTCAGAGGAGCTAGGAGGCTGAATCCTCCCAGACCTCTGTCAGTCCCTATGTGGGACCTCGCAGCGGTTTTGGAGGCCTTGAAAGGTCCCCCTTTCAAGCCTATCCAATCGATTAGCCTTCAGCATCTGTCGTTCAAGACAGTATTCTTGTTGGCTCTCGCTTCTGTGAAGCGTGTGGGTGATTTGCACGCGCTCTCGGTGAGCCAGTCGTGCTTGGAGTTTGGGCCCAATGACTCAAGAGTCATACTCAAACCTAGGCACGGTTATGTGCCGAAATCCCTCAACACACCGTTTCGGGCTCAGGTTATTGCCCTGTCTGCCCTGACGGTGTCAGGGGAGGATGGAGACTCGAGTCTTCTTTGCCCTGTCAGGGTTTTAAGAGCTTATGTGTCTCGCTCTGCTGCCTTTCGGCAGACGGAGCAGCTATTTGTCTCGTTCGGTGGGCGTTCCAAAGGAATGGCTGTTTCGAGACAGACTCTATCCAGATGGATAGTTGACGCCATAGCGTTAGCTTATGCTTCCAGGGGCCTTCAGTGCCCGTTGGGCGTCAGAGCACACTCCACAAGGGGCATCGCCTCGTCGTGGGCGTGGTCTACTGGGATCTCCTTGCAGGATATATGTATGGCGGCAGGTTGGGCCTCGCCGTCTACATTTATCAGGTTCTATAACCTGGAGGTTCCCGCCTTGCAAGCAAGGCTGCTGTCGGTATAGGCGAATCAGGGCCCTGAGGGGAATTCTGAGTTCACGAGCGCTATGCGCTGCCGACTGTTATATGGGCAGTATTGCGTAAGACCCGCATTGCCACATTGGTCAGGCCTTGCCTCGGCTGTGTGACGTCATATTGCCGCATCTACGGATGCTGCTAGATATGGGACGGAGGGCTTTTTCCCTTTTCTGTCCTGGACTCTCTGTGAGTCCCTCAGGTGACTGTGCACTGTAAATCCTGGGCGTTGCTTCAGGTTTATTGGTGTGTGATCCCTGCGCGCACGGTGTTTTACATTGGGTTCCCGTAGCATCTTAGCTAAGACGCAGTACGAGAGAGCTCTCGTAAGAGAACGTACTCGGTTACTAAACGTAACCTCGGTTCTCTCTAGAAGAGCGAACGAGTACTGCGTTCTCTGCCGTGCGCACGATTCACTCTGGTTCGCTTCGGCGATGAAATAAATCAGGTGAGTCAGCCTTTTCGAGCTCCTTTTATAGGTTGGGCCACACCCGTTTCGGCGGGAAGTGGCAAGAAGGGCGCGAAGCGCCCTTATTGGTCTGATGTTGCATCAGCCCGCGCTCGATAGGCTGTGCAGTTGCCGCAGAACAAGCCAATGAGCGAACGAGCCGTCTCGCCTATGGCTGTGTACTGCTGCAAATGCGCTTTACAAAAATACAAAATTAAGGATAATTTTTTGCTTCAGTATTTCGTGAAAAGAGACTTTTCCCGTAGCGTCTTAGCTAAGACGCAGTACTCGTTCGCTCTTCTAGAGAGAACCGAGGTTAAGTTTAGTAACCGAGTACGTTTTTTAACAGCCTTCTTCATCCCCAAAGCCGCTATTAATTTAACCTGGATTTACTCTTGCAGTTACAATTTAGAAACACTGTCATAGAAAATCTTGATACCTTTAGCCGATTTGGTGCCACGTGCAAGCTCTGCTGATTTATACTGCAGTTAGGAAAGGAGCGGAGAAATAGAGGACGAGAAATCAATTGCACCCTCCAAGGCTTATTTATGGCTGCGCAAAAGCAGAGGACGGAGAGGTCTGCTGGTAAACTTGGCACCAGAGGAGCTCAACTGCAGAGCACAGAGCTGACAATGAGCCAAAAGATAGCATACTGTACATACAGTACATACAGTGTATAATAAGAATAATTTATGTATTTATTTGTCTATCTAAACAATAATATATAAAGGCTGTTCGTTCATTTTATAGCCCGTTCTATTTTCTTTTCCTGTTTCAGATCCAAGCAGAGGACCTCATTTTACGGGCTGCCGCTCCAGAGAGCAGGAGACCTTTCGTTGCTGGTGGAGCGCTGGGACCTTCCAGAACCTCACCGAGCCTGGGGCTCTCAGGGTCTTCTACATGACAAAAAAGTAAGAGACAAACACTGAAAGACACAGACACAAGAAGCAGACCTTGCACTGACACATGTGCAGCTAAAGAAAAGGAAAAATAGAATGATTAGGTTACACAGGACTCAGGAGTATGATAAGACTCATTCTTAAATAGGATTCAGGGTCTAGAAGACTACAAATCAGCTAATTTTATAATATAATATGATATAATATCATATATTTAGTGCTGGGCAACGATTCTTTTATTTTTTTTAATCTTGTTATGCACAAAATTCAATAAAGCATTCAAAAGTAGTGTATTGTGCACTTTTTTTTTATTTAAAGTGCAATAACATTTGGTTTTCAAACAGTTTAAACAAATAAGGTGCTTTTTTGCAGCAGTATTCCTTTTACATAGTAGCAGTTAAAATATTTATTGTAAATCTCAAATTATAACATTAATGTAATCGAATTACATATACTGTACTGAGGTGTCTAATATTTCTATACACCTAATAATATTGTTTTTTTCTTTATTGACTGGTATATAGTGCCCATTCTGAGTGGCAGGAGTGTCCAGACTACACACGTACTGTGAAAAACGAGTGCTACTTCAACAAGACCTTCACACAGATCTGGACCTCCTACTGCATTCAGCTGCGCTCAGTTCGTGAGAACATAACCTATGATGAGGCCTGCTTTACAGTGGAGAACATAGGTGAATTTATAGCTGCACTGTTAGCAATTTATGTAATTTTACAGTACATTTTACAACAATACACTGTATTCATGGTTTTTATTGTAAATGCAAATGCATGATGGGAAATTGATGGACAGTCCTGTAATATTATTGTAACTACACTGTAGAAGCATTGTTTTACAGACACCACAAAGCATTGTGGGATAGCATTAAAACTGGTACTTTCATATTCTTTCTAACATAAAAAAGTCCAGTTTCCATATTAGTATAATGTTATTTTAAGGTTAGTAAAATGTTCCTGCAACATTCTCTCAGTCATTCAAACACCTGCTTTGAACAAGCAAGAAAAAAGAGAAATAAGAACACAAACTACAACTTTCTTCAGCCACAACTCCACAAACAGCATTACCAGCTTCACTTATAGTAATACTAACCAGAATGATTTTATTTCTGTCATGCATCTACAGAAGTTATTATTGAGAATTCACAGAGATTAAGATGTTGATGTCTTATTGAAAATGTTTTTTTGAGATCACCATCATAGAGATCAGGGTTTGCTTCAGTTGTGCTCTTGACCCTCAACTTTTGCTGCAATACTTTTTTCTGCAGCGGTTGCAGTTGTTTTCAGAAAACATTTCTGTTTATATAAAGCAGATCAACAAGTCTGTTTTAATTGCAACCTACTGACTGCACTAAAATGGTTTAAGTGACCCAACTGACATAAAAATAAATAATTTGAAACACTGTTGTGGTTCGTACACTGATGTTTAACAGTGTATAAATTTTGTCTTTGCTAACTTTTTGTTTAAAACATGTTTTAGGTTATTTATACACTCACAGACATCAATATTTTTCGTATGAAACACAACAATGGTGACATGTTTCATGCCAACATACAAAACATGTTCATGGCTCCCAGCATGCATTGCTGCAATTTTGTTTTTCGGGATTGTCACCACTGTTGAGGATTGTACGACAACAATACAAAATAGAACATTTTATTGTATTAATGTTACTGTAATCACAGCAACACTGCTGTATAAACACAGAATTTTATTGTATTAAATCAACAGTATGTTTCTTGTATATTACTTGCTGTAAATTCACGGCAATTAGTTGCCAGGAGTTTCCTGTAAAAATACAATACATTTTTAACAGTGTGTGAAACTGCTCCATGGCGGTTTACACAGTTACAGAATGATCTGTGTTGCAGGTCTGACTTCAAATATTTTGTGACTTTTCAGTGCATCCTGACCCACCAATTGGGCTGAACTGGACTCTACTGAATGTGAGTCGCTCAGGGTTGCACTATGACGTCCTTGTGCGCTGGGCTCCCCCTCTGTCAGCAGATGTGCAGATGGGCTGGATGAGCCTGGAGTACCAGGTTCAGTACCGGGTCAGAAACAACTCCCACTGGGAAATGGTATGTCTTAAAATGTTTCTAGGCAGCTATTAAAGTAACAGTATTGTGTGTGGGAGAGATTCATTTTGATTAAAAGAAATACACATGACTTATAGTCACAGATATTTTTTGCTTTGAACTTTCACCCAGCTACTGAAATTGCAGTATCTATCTATCTATCTATCTATCTATCTATCTATCTATCTATCTATCTATCTATCTATCTATGCTAGCTAGCTAGAGCAAACACTGTAGCATGCATAAATATACAAATGCCGCTTAAATAATTTATCATTCATATTAATGTATTAAAACAAACCTTGGTTACACTTTATTTTAATGTGTCCTTATTACACTGTAATTAATTTACATTTAAGTATTAAGTAATATTAATAAACTAGATGTACTGTACTTACTGTATGGTTTAGGGTTAGGATGCGGGTTTGGTTTAGGGTTAGTTGCATGTAATTATGCATAATTTATTGTTATTACTATAGTAAGTACAGTACATGTAACTTGTAACAAGGGCATCATCAAATTAAGTGTTACCCTAACCTTTAACATTTTTATCAGCCAGTGAGGGTTAAAAATGAGCAGAGCTGTGGCATGAAATAATGTAGACCTAGAGAATCCATCTTTAAAAGAAAGTTTGTGGAGTTCATCGAACCATCACAGAACATTCTGAAGCTGTTTTGATCTTCCTCTCTTGATGTACTCCCAGGCACTGCGGTGGAGGAAATTGGCTGTACCACGCTATTTATTGTATTCTGAGAAATACAATTTGTGTTGGAGACACAACCAGTGTTCATCTACTCTTTCTAAAAGGGTCACTGCTTGTCCAGAGCAGTCATATGTGCTCTGTAATTCAGGCTTAGTTCTGGGAGATCTTTGCATCTGGCAGGATCTTCAGGGGCTCTCTCAGTTTGCACTCCCCGACAGCCACGTTCTCCCGGCCTGCCCAGCGGTCCAGCCCAGCCTGAGCAGACACACGAAAAACCACACCGAGCCACATGTTTAATCACTGCCGTATGTTGGCAGGCCTGAATAGATCAGAGGGGAATGATTCACTGTTACAGTTATTCCTGTAGGCCCTCTGCTGAGGTCACATACAAGCACATTTTTTGGTGTCCTCAAGAGAGTTTCAGATATAAACTTTAAGGATTATTTTTAGTGAGGTTCTTGACAGTTATTCTCTTTGTGGGTTAAAATAAAGCTAGATTAGTACGAAAATGTAAGGCTTGGAGGAGAACAAATAAATAATATTGCTGAGAAAAGCCCCTCAAAGGAAGTCATTATGTTATTATATATGCATTATTTACATATCATTGGCCTACAGTCCACTGTAATCCATTTAGCAATTTGTCAACTAAATTAACATTAAATCTGTTTACCATTTCTCAACACATTAAATTGACAGCCCTGGAAAAAACGTACAGTTCTTTCCACATATCGATTTTTCTCTTTGAGTAAATGTTATGGCTCACAAATGCTAGTTTATTGCTCAATCCCTTGTTTAGTGCTTTTCATATTCACTTTTTCATCATTTCCTATTGCAGCTGGACCTGGAGAGTGGCACACAGCAGTCCATCTACGGTTTACATACTGACAAAGAGTATGAAGTCCGGGTGCGCTGCAAGATGACAGCCTTTGACAACTTTGGTGAATTCAGTGACAGCATCATTGTGCATGTGGCACAGATACCAAGCAAAGGTTAGTCGATGCCAGAAACTTTACTTGTTGTTTGCACAAAGTGAAAGCAGCTGTGCAGCTCAACCATCAGGAATCAGTTAAGCAAATTGCTCCAGGGTAAGAAAAGACCATTTCTCTTTGCACAGAATCAACGTTCCCGACGACGTTGGTGTTGATTTTTGGAATGATTGGAGTGGTGATTCTTCTTGTCCTCCTCATCTTCTCACAGCAGCAGAGGTGAGTTTTTGTTTAAACCTCTTTAAAGTGTATCTCACAAATAGCAACCTAAAATAAAAGACAAAAAAAAAGGTCTGATTCTGAAAAAATCTGATTCTACACAATGAAAACGACGCCCCATTTTTTTATTATTTAAGATTAATATTTACGTTTTTTTTTTTTCACGTTAAGCTATAAGCTGGGAATTGCTCTGTCTACACAACCCCTGGAACAACACACAATTACAAATGCATATAATGGTTTCCATTTACAAAATTTTGCTAATTTGTTTTCACAGGTTGATGGTAATATTTTTACCACCTATTCCTGCACCTAAAATTAAAGGCATCGACCCAGAGCTGCTGAAGGTAATTCTGCATTAAACATGTACAACTTTACATGAACATGTACCTTATTTTGTTAATTCTTTAATAAAAATTAAATTTGTAACTGAAAGTAATGTGTAATGCAGTACATACAGCATGGCAAATGTATTGTCCAGTGTCATAAAAATATTGCCATAAGAATTATTTCAGTGTTGCATTATAAATTTAGACTGGAAAGATTACACCTCTGTGCAAAAATGGCATGAATCACTGCAGAACTTGATTGTTTTGAAAAGGTCAAAATTGTTGACATGTTGTGGGTGTTATCCCATAATTATTAAAACCTACAAAAAGCTTGGGGACTTGTTAATTAAACAACCCTCATACTCCATTTTTAGAGTGATGTGTAAGCATGAAACAATTAAACCCCAAGAGCAATTGAAATCAAACACACCTATGCCCACATAAAAATGTAATGTATGACATACAAATGTTTTTGAAAATGTGTAGTTTTTTTCTATCACAGTTTTATTTATTTTTATAGCACTTATTTCCTATCTAATAACAGCATATATTCTCTCTTTCACTGACAGAATGGAAAGCTTGACCAGCTCAATTCTTTGCTGAGCTGTCAGGATATGTACAAGCCGGACTTCTACCATGAGGATCCATGGGTGGAGTTCATCCAGCTGGACCTTGATGACCCTGCAGAGAAGAATGAGAGCTCTGATACACAACATCTGCTGGGCTTGTCCCGCTCAGGCTCTTCTCACGTCCTGAATTTCAAAAGCGATGAAGATTCAGGTCGTGCTAGCTGCTACGACCCAGAAATCCCAAATCCCGAGGACTTGGCTACCCTTCTTCCTGGCCATTCTGGACGGGGAGATAACCACCCACTGGTTTCCAGAAGCAGCTCGTCCATCCCTGACCTTGGCGTCCAACAGACATCAGAAGTTGAGGAGACGCCCATTCAAAAGAAACCCGCTGTGCCCAGCTGGGTTAACATGGACTTTTATGCCCAAGTAAGCGATTTCACACCAGCAGGAGGAGTGGTGCTTTCACCTGGACAACTGAACAGCTCTCTGGAGAAAAAGAAGGAAGAAGAGAATGAGAAGAAGATACAGTTCCAGCTGATTTCCGATGGAGCCTACACCTCAGAGAACACAGCCAGGCAACTTTCCGCCAACGTGCCGTCCAGCCCTGGTCCTGAGCAGGGGTACCAAACATTTCCAACCCAAGCTGTTGAGGGGAACCTCTGGAACGGGGAGTACCTGGTGTCTACCAGTGATTCCCAGATGCCGTACCTCCTTCCCGAAGCTCCTCCATCCCCCATATTGCCCCCCGTGTCAGACTATACTGTAGTGCAGGAAGTGGATGCCCAGCATAGCCTCCTCCTGAATCCTCCTTCCTCACAGCCTGCGATATGCCCTCACAGCCCAAACAAACACCTCCCAGCAATGCCAACCATGCCCATGGGATATCTCACCCCAGACTTTCTGGGAAACCTGACCCCGTGAAGTTTATGGTCTTATTGTACCTACTCACTGCTGGAAACCAAAGTTGCATGAATGGCGTGACACGGGATGGAAATCCTGCACATTCATTTTCTCTGCTGTACGCTACAAAATGGAAGGAGCTGAAAAGGTTTATTTTGTGTTCGCTGTTGCAGTACTGCTATGCTAGCTCGCCGAGAGAGTTTAAATGTGTTATCAATTTACAATCAGAAACATCAGCTGGTTACATGCAAAAAAAAAAAAAAATACTACAGATATATGCTCGCTTCCTGTGTCAGAGAACCATTTTGAAAATGTGTTTATCTTATTACAAGGATACAGATCTAGAGCTACAGTGGCATTGGGATGAAACAGATTCAATGAGATAAATCCAAACATATCTTTATACTAAATTGTTTACACACAAGTGAAAGTAGTATCGCTTTACTGTGATTTCCTCAACCTGGATTTGCTCGCATACGGAATTTTACAAATATTCCATTGCATCATATTAAGGTTCCCAAAAATATTTTTCTTGAAATCAAAATATTAGAGTTTTGTGGACGAGTCGATATTTTATACCTTGTTAAGGGAACCTGCTTCCTCAGATTTATGGGAGCCGTTTTGAGCGCTGCATGCTCTCTGCACATTTCATCCTCTGCCATAGCCAGATGGATAAACTCAGAAAAATGAACTTTTTCAATATGCTAAAACACTAAAAAAAAATGGGGTTGTGGTGCAGATATGTATTTTAGCATCACTATATAATATTTGCGATCATTACTAGAAAATGTTGAGACAAGTTTTTGTAATTATATTAGCCCACTGAACAAGGTGTTACCTTTGCTTGTTCAAAAAGTGACAAATTAACTTGTCTTTATTTGTATTAATGTATCCAGGGGAATTGTGAAAAGAAAGTGCTTGTAGAGTCTTTGTTGTGCAATGCAAACTGTATGGCAAGTTTTCTTATGAGTTACCTTTGTGCATGTAGCAGTTTTATATTGAAGAAGACACTATAAATCTATATGTGCATTTACAATGGGAGTTACATTACAGCAGCGGTTCTCAATTCCAGTCCTCGCGCCCACTGCTCTGCATATTTTGCACGTTTCTCTTTGTTAACACACCTGATTCAGATAATCAGCTCGTTAGAAATGAAATGTGCAGCGTCTTTAAACATGGACAATCAATACAATTTAAATTCACGTCTTGCACACTTCAATGCACTTCGATTAGAACATATAGCTACGTTCGCTTCGAACTGGAATCATGGCTGAATATCATGTGATGTCCACTTCACAGGGCACTTTTGTTCGAATAGAACAAATGTCTGAAGCGCCAACCGTCAAGAGAAACGTTCAAAATGTGCAGAGCAGTGGGGCGCGAGGACTGCAATTGAGAACCGCTGCATTACAGGATAGCTGGGAAAGATGTGCCAATTTTTGGACTTGTTTTATTAGACAAAGACTTGCCATTAAAAAAAGGCTAAAATTCTTGTCAGGACAGTTAATTAAGTGATGTCCTCTAGAAACAGCCTGTAAAGCTGCTTTTAACTACAGCTCTTTTGTGAAATCATGCATTATAATAGAAGAAATAATAACTGGAGAATTAAAAACTATCTTTTTTTTATTTACAACAATAGACTTTTAAGAGTTCTCAAGCCACCCAGTCTGTGAATTTCTCACAAATGTAATTCTGTGCTGTTGATAAGTTTGTATAGAAAAAGTATTGCTTGTTAAGTTGTATAGATGAGCTTATTTTGAGCGCTTTGTGACTCTTATGTGTTCTCTGTTTTTAGAGAATCACAGTAGAGGTATATGATGGTTAAGAAGGAGGCTTTAAATTACAAGCTCAGTTGGTCCTGGGTTTGCCTATGATCCTTGCATACTGGCTCCTGATTTGTTTTAGGTGTCTATTGTAGTTGCAGACTTGCAGTGCCTTCCAAAAGCATTTAATTTTCTTCTGATTTTGAATTGATTTATTTGTGCCCCCAAAGTGTTTGATTTTTTAGGTTATTTGTGCCCCAAACTTTTACAAGTATATTAAAGGTACACCGCCAGTTTGGCAAATCATTTGACACAATGAATTGCACTTAATGATTAATATTGCATATTCCAACAGAAGCTAAAGGAATAGTTCAGTAGTTCAATTCCATCTGTATTTAAACAGATTCTTCAGGCAGATCACAGCCTCATCATTTACAAAAACAAAAGACAATGACTTTAAAGACCATAAAAGTCATCAATATGACTTTGTGTGATGAACAAACCAAAATTGAAGCTGTTATTCAGTGATAATGTTCAGTTCCATTGAGACTGGGTCTTGAACACGCTTAAAAATAAAAGGTTCCTTTTGCAGTGATGCCATAGAAGAATCATATTTGGTTCCACAAAGAACCTTTCAGTGAACAGTTCCTAAAAGAACCATTTTTAAGAATAAAAAACAAAAACAATTATATATATATATATATATATACACGATATATATATATATATATACGGTATATATATATATACGATATATATATATATATATACGATATATATATATATATATATATACATATATATAGATAGATATATATATATAGATATAGATATAGATAGATAGATAGATAGATAGATAGATAGATAGATAGATAGACAGACAGACAGACAGACAGATAGATAGATAGATATAAAACCTTTTTTTGACTATAAATAACCATTTCTGCATTTGAAAGGTTCCATGGATGTTCCAGGTTCTGCATAGAATCCTTGATGCCAAAAAAAGAAAACTTTATTTTTAAGAGTGAAGTCAGTCAGTTCTGGAACAATTCAGGAATGACTTGTTTTATAGTCCAATTTGTAAACCTAAATTAACACTATACAACAACATGAGAGTGCGTAAACAATGACAAAATATTATGTTTTGGATGAACTGATCTTTGTAAATGACTTCACAGAACACGGCTGATCGTTCCCTGTTGATGTTCTGCCAGATCTGTACAGATGCCATAAGCAGAACCTGCATGTCTAGGGCAGACTTTGTGGTCAGTTTTTTCCTTAGTATGCGAAAGGTCTAAAATGTACTGTTATTTTTAACCTGCACGTAGTTTAACATTTCCTTAAGTTCTTGATAGTCCACAATTAAATTCTGGAGTTAATCTCAGATCCACAGATTTGTTTACAGAGAAAAATCAATTTAAATACAAAACTTCTTTAAATTGCTTTTGGAGGGTAGTGTATGTGTTCTCATAATAACAGCTCAGGCTTATCATGTGTATTGTTTGATTTAATAATTTATTTAGTACAATTTGTTTGTTCTATTGTACCACAGTAGAATGAAGTGCCATAATTATGATGCTGAGCCTTTGTTATTGTGCGAACACACAGATACACCGAAGACATATGTGACCAAAAAACTGTTGAACAGTGAGCTGGAGGGAAAGACTTGATGCTGAAGCTCATATTAGAGATATATGTAGTGTAGATACTGCAGTAGAGATGAAAAAAATGGTACAGGAGAAAGTATTTAGCTTTTTCTTATATTGAGCTGGAGAAAAAGAAAAAAAAACAGTTAAAATATTTACTTTTATATTATGACATGCAGAAATATTAATTATTATACATACATATATATATATATATATATATATATATTTCTGTTATATAAGACAGATTTTTAATGGCCTATACTCTATGTGCCTCCACACACACACAACAGGACATAAGCTAAATCAGTGAGGATAAGGAGTAACGATTTCACTTGGGAAGTCCTGCACATGTTTATTTTGTGTATATATGATTCAAAGTAGGCTTATACATGATGTAGTCAATCTTAACACTGTGCTTAGCAACATGCCATTCTTTTATATGTAAAGATATTGCCTTCTTGAGAAATATCAAGTATTATACAACTCTTCTGCTGCTGCCATTGCTGTGAAACCAGCATGTTCATGTTTTAATGGAAATGTCTTAAGCTCTCATGATATGTGGTGTACGATATGCATTTAAGCTTCGCTGAATGTGCTGCTCCTATCTCTTTCCTTCACATGTAGCATTTTCTTATGAATCTCTGTCTTTTGCGAAATTCTGAAATTGCATGGGCAGTTAAATGCCTGTCTGTACATGCAAGTTGACAAATGCAGATGATATATAGACATGCTAGTACATTTAATCTTCTGTACGGTTAGTCCTGTATGTGACTAGATAGTTCCCCTTCAGGAACTACCGCTGTGTGAACTCGCAGTGGGAACGCTCCCAGCGTAGTGCATCTGAAGCATGAATGAAATCAGTCAATGGCGAGAGTGAGCGTCACGCTGAGTGACGTCATCGACCAGGAAACTATAAAGCACCCCAGAATCACAACCGCATTAGCTTCTGTACTTCAGCAGCTCTCTGTGTGTGTTTGAAAACTGTCTTCTTGTGTTTGTCTGTCTC
This sequence comes from Carassius carassius, assembly GCF_963082965.1. NCBI lineage: Eukaryota > Metazoa > Chordata > Actinopteri > Cypriniformes > Cyprinidae > Carassius > Carassius carassius. The sequence goes on from NC_081775.1 coordinate 15,866,112, forward strand.
TACTTGTAAAAGCACTAGACAGGAATAAAATAAATTAAATAAAAACACAGAAAAATGAGCAGAGAGAGTGTGACGAGCGAGCCACATTATAGAAAGTGTGTTCCCCCCTGTACTCGTTTTCTCACGGGTGGGGATTCACACCAACTATGTGTGGCTTGTTTAGGAGTGCAGCATGCCCAGGCAGCTCTCGAGGGGGCTGACTGTGAGCATTGCGAGCGTCTGCCCCTAAGGACGCTGCGCTCCCGTCGATCGCTCTTTGAGGAGAGCTTTGAGGCTCAGGTCCCGCTTCTGTCGAGGCAGAGCGGAGGCGTTTGTCGTGGGGTTCGCAAATGGATCTCACCGAGGGGTTTGAGACGGGCTCCGCCTTATCTCAGCCTTCACCGATGAGATCCAGTGTCTCTATCGCGGCTGTGGAAGCGCCGCTACTTCTCCCAGTGTTGAGAAACAAGTGTTGAGACACAACATGATGTTCCCGAGCTTCAGCTATCCAGTTCTGAGGAGCTGGATGTTGAAAGCCTGGGAACAGAGGAGGCTGGAGACTCGTCACTCCGGTCTCCCCCTGATGAGGAGCTTATTGATGTTTTGTCCCGTGCTGTAGAAAAGCTCAGCATTGAGTGGGCAGGACCATCTGATAGGCAGGAGTCTTTTATTAAAAGCAAACTTGATGACAGATTTTTGCCCAAACGCACTCAGCCTTCTCGCCGGAGCTTACCGTTCTTCCCGGAACTTCACACTGAGGTGTCAAAGACCTGGGCTAGACCGATGTCAGCGCGCATTTACACCCACACTTCAAACATTTATTCTAATATTATGGGTGCTAAAAATGAAGGTTATGTGACGATGCCGAGGGCAGAAGAGACGCTCGCAAGCTATCTCTCTCCCGAATCGGCATCATCACTTAAAGCTCCGGCGCTCCCCAATAGACCTTTAAAAAATACATCAACACTGGTGGGGAAGGCTTACTCGGCGGCTGGCCAAGCGGCAGCCTGCATGCACACTATGGCTATAATGCAGGCTTATCAGGCTGACCTGCTTAAAGAGGCTAGCGAGCAGGGAGAAATTTCAGCTGATATTATTAAAGAATTGAGGCAGACTGCTGATCTTTCTCTCCGGGCCACCAAGGAGACGGCTAGATTTATTGGCCGTTCAATGGCAGCCCTGGTGGCCACGGAGAGGCATTTATGGTTAAACCAGTCTAAAATGAATGAGAGAGAAAAATCTGTTCTTTTAAATGCCCCGGTTTCTCCTATGGGTCTCTTTGGTGAGGCATTACAATCTGTCATTGAGAGGTTCCAGGAAGAAAAGAAACAGTCTGCCGCTTTTCATAAATTTATCCCGCTCAAAGTTAAGATTTCTGGGGCTGCTGGGTGAGGGAAGCCCCCGCCGTCGAGTAGCTCCTCAAAGAGAGTGCAACAGAAGCAGAGCGTCGCGTCTCGTGCCCCCCCACAGAGAGACTGGAGGGACGAGGCAGGACACTCGCGGGAGACAGGGAGACGAGGCGGGACACAGGCGCGGTCTTCGAGAGGCAGGACTGATCTGAGGACAGTCATTGCCGCCAAGCAGGCCGCGTCGAAGAGGTCCTGACACCAAAAGTGTCAGGGCTCTGAGGGTGGTCCCCACCGAGAGAGACTTGAGTTCATCTTACTTGACGGTGCCCTGTCTCTCTCGGTGCCCTCAGGGGTCCGTTCTATTAACCCTGCCAATACAGGGCATAGAAGGGCCTGGCGAGTGTTTTCCCGAGGGATGCTCGCCCCCTCCGAGGACGGCCTTGGAGTGTTCAGACCAGTCGTTCCCTGCTGGTGTGCTGATACAGGGCAACCTCGAGAGGCTGGTTCCCTTAGTAGATTTTCTGGAGGAGTGGAAAAATCTTCCTTCCCAATGTGTCTCAGTGGGTCCTGCACACAGTCGAGAGAGGTTATGCCATTCAATTCAGGTCGCCTCCTCCTCAGTTCAGAGGGGTTCTAACCACAGTGGTGGGCCCCGAGCAGGCGCTGGTCATGGAACAGGGGGTAAAAAATCCCATTTTAGATCTGCGTCTCTTGAACCCCTCTGTAGGGAAGCTCAAATTCAAGTTGCTAACACTAAAACAAATCATGTCACAAATCAGGTCCGAGGACTGGTTTGTCACGGTAGATCTAAAAGACGCTAACTTCCACATATCAATCCTCCCTCAACACAGGAAGTTCCTGAGGTACAGTGGTGGCTTAGATCCAAGGGATTCTCCCCGAGGGGAAATCCGTTTCGCACGATCTTGAGTTCGCGACGGTGTCATCGCGCCCTGATCATGTGGAAAGATCCTTGGTTTCTTTCTCAAGGTCCCATGCTGGGAGCTCCTTGTCGTCGCGTTACGCTAACGACGGATGCCTCTCTCACGGGCTGGGGGGCGATCATGAGTGGTCGCCCAGCTCAGGGTCTGTGGCAGGACCATCATCTCTCGTGGCATATAAATTGTCTAGAAATGTTGGCAGTGTTTCAGGCTCTGAAACACTTCCTCCCAGACCTGAGGGGCCACCTTGTTCTTGTCCGGACAGACAACACATCGGTGGTCTCTTATATAAACCATCATGGGGGTCTGCGTTCTCGCCCGCTTTACAAACTTGCACGTCAGATCCTTCTTTGGTCCCAGGGGAAAATTCTTTCACTGAGAGCTATTTATCTCCCGGGGTATCTGAATCAGGGGGCAGACATCCTGTCGAGACAGGGGCCAAGGCCCGGGGAATGGAGACTTCACCCCGAGGTGGTGGAGCTTCTGTGGGAACACTTCGGTCGTGCCGAGGTAGACCTATTTGCTTCCTGAGAGACATCACACTGCCCACTGTGGTTCTCTCTCAGCCATCCAGCCCCCCTGCTTACCACGCCCCTTCGAGTGGAGGTTCTCTCGGGAGACACCCACTTATATCTCGCTTTCTCCATGGCACCTTGAGGCTAAGGCCAGTAGTACGTACGAGGGTGCCATCCTGCGACCTGGCCATCGTTCTAGAGGGCCTCTCCCTAGCTCCTTTTGTACCCATTGAAGAAGTGTCAGAAAGGTTTCTTACTCTTAAGACTATTTTTCTTCTTGCTATCTCATCTCTAAAAAGAATTGGAGATATTCAAGCACTTTCTGTGGCTCCCTCGTGCCTGGAATTTGCTCCTGGCATGGCTAAGGCTTTTTTTCATCCTAGGCCAAGACATGTTCCTAAGGTTCCTACTACGGTAGTTAGACCTATCGTACTGCAGGCTTTCTGTCCTCCTCCTTTTTTGACGTCTGACAAGGAGAAACTAAATTTGCTTTGCCCAGTGAGGGCTTTAGATGCATATGACCATAGAGCTGCCCTGTGGAGAAAATCAGAACAGCTGCTTATCTGTTTCGGGTCACCCAACAAAGGGGGTCCTGCATCTAAGCAAAGGATGAGCAAGTAGGTGGTTGAGGCCATCTCACTTGCGTGTGAATCGGCAGGCCAGCCGTCACCTTTGGCTGTACAGGCCCATTCTACTAGGAGTATGGCCGCTTCTAAAGCTCTTATTGCTGGGGCTGATCTTCAAGATGTTTGTGATGCGGCAGGATGGTCCTCACCACACACATTCGTCAGATTTTATAGTCTTGATCTTAGCTCTACTCCTGGGGCGCAGGTTCTTTCGTCAGCTTGTGTTTCCTAACCACACTACGGGGACTGGCTCATATGGGGGCGTGGTTATTGGCGTTCCCACTGCGAGTTCACGCAGCGGTAGTTCCTGAAGGGGAACGTCCTGGGTTACATATGTAACCCTAGTTCCCCGAAGGGAACGGACGCTGCGTGTCCTGCCATACTCTCAGCATCCCCTTGGATCGCTTGCTTCAGTACAGTCGAAGCTGATGCGGTTGTGATTCTGGGGTGCTTTATAGTTTCCTGGTCAATGACGTCACTCTCCGTGATGCTCACTCTCACCATTGACTGATTTCATTCATGCTTCAGACGCACTACGCTGGGGGCGTTCCCACTGCGAGTTCATGCAGCGTCCGTTCCCTTCGGGGAACTAGGGTTACATACGTAACCCAGGATGTTTTTGGAGCAGTTTTGTGCCAATTTTTGATCAAATGATGTATTTGCCTCATTGATGCACACTGCTGAGCATTACTAGAGACATTATAAAGAACTTGATTCAGGTTTGTTATTGAAACGTTTGTACTGTTTGCTATTTGGAAATGGTTGAATTCCTCATAGCTCAGATGATCTTAATTTTCAGCATTTGCTTTGTTCTGTTTTCTTCAATTTAAAAGGATAGCTTCAAATTATTAGATTATCTGTAGCCATATGCTGCTGGTTGTTTCGTGTTTTATGTATAGACATGGACTGTTAAGTTCATCTTGTTGCAAGTAATACTAGTATACTGTTCTGGCTGAATGTGTGTACTGTGCACTTGGGTATTACTGTGAAAATATATGTTTCAGCTTTTCAAGCATCATTTCCCTCAAGGTGAGGACGGACTGGTAAAAAATAAACAGAAATAGCCCTGAACACAAGATTGATTGGGAACAACAACTGAAAAAAGCCTCCAGCATGTTAACAAAATTCATTTTTAAGCAAGCAATAGAAGTGAAAGAAGAAAACGTGTTAGACTTGCATTATGGCCACCCAAGAGTCTACATTTATAAAGCAATATACCATAAAAATGAGTTCAACGTGTGGTCCACAATATTGTTACAGATGAGGAAAAGTTTAGTGCCTTTTTTAGTGCCTTTCTGCCTTTGTAGTGAATAGAAGGAAATATATTTATGAAAATAGAAATTATTACAATTGAATTGTATTTATTATAAAATAAAATAATAGTTACTAACTTATTTTATTCATTAGAATTTTAAAATTAATTATTTACAATATAACTTTTTACTATAAATTATTTTATTCATAAAAGATGCATTAAATCTATAAAAAAAAATATGACAAAGACATTTTTAGTATTGCAAAAAATACCATTTCAAATAAATGCTGTTCTTTTGAACTTTCGGTTCATCAAAGGATTCTGAAAATATTAAGCAGCTGTTTGCAACACTGATTAAAAAAAAAATGTTTCTTGAGCACCAAATCAGTATATTAGAATGATTTCTGAATGATAATAGCACTGAAGACTGAAGTAATGATGCTGAAAATTCTGCTTTTCAATCACAGGAATAAATTACTTTTTAAATAAAAAATAATAATAATAACTTTTTAGTACATTATTTTTATATATATTCAAATAGCAAACAGTTATTTTAATTTGTAATAATATTTCACAATAATACTATTTTAATGTATTTTAAATCAAATAAAAGAAGCCTTGGTGAGCAAAAGATAAATCTTACAGACCCCAAACTTCTAGTGCACAAATAAAAAATCTTCAAAAAACTGTTTATATATATATATATATATATATATATATATATATATATATTAATATGATAGATATACTTTTTTACTTTTAATACACTATTGTTTCTATGGTCTGCCATGGAGTTAATGGACATCATATGAATAAATGAATCATCTCACTTACGCATAAATATCCAGTTCATAACACCTCAGGAAGTTGTCTTCATTCTCAGTTCACAGCATTGTAAAGGAAAACAGGAACAAACTGTAACCTACAGCACAAGGGGTCCATTAGTACGATGTTGTTGTGATGTGTATGACAGACTAACCTAACTACATCATTGAGAGCCATGCTGTGGAGAAGGCCTGATGCATTATGAAGGCCAGGTCAACACCACGAAAGCCTTAATGTACCGGGAACGAGGGGAAGAGCAGGCGTCCAGCAAGGACCAGATAGAAGCTCTCCGGTCTCTGCTAAATGGTTTGAGAAGCAGCAGGACCCCGGCTGATAGGGAAAGCAGATCAGGCAATTTGGCAAGCGGTGCATACTTAGCAACACTGCGTGAGGCTGATTGGATCTGTGTAGCCCACTCTCACAGTCCGCCTCTCAGGACATTGTAAGTAATTGGCCGTGAGTCTCTGCTCTCCTGCACTGGATCTTCAGGCCAATTAAGCCTATCAAAGCCACCCACCCTTACCATTTATTGCCTCGACTTGCTTGTTGACCTTTTGCATTGCATGCTTCGAACAGGAGGTTTGAGAGCTGACGTTTATATGGCATCTCAAGGGCCGTTGAAACGAGGGAAACGTCATTCTTGATCTTATGCTAAATGTTTCAGGGTCAAATTATTGCTTGTCCACACAACCCACAGTGCCCTTGCTGAGTTGAAAACAATGAAAAGACAGGTCTGGTTACTATCCTGCAAGTCATGCGGTCTGAAAGAAACAGCTCATCTACTTCATGAATATTTTCACTATACTCTCTCAGAAAAAAAGTACAAAGCTGTCACTAGGGCAGTACAAAAGTTAAAAGGTATATATTTACATCTAAATCGTACACATTAGCACCTTAAAGGGATATTTTACCTAAAAATGAAAATTCTGTCATTTATTACTCACATTCATGTCACTCCAAATCCATAAAACCTTTTCATCTTCAGAACACAAATTAAGATTTTTTTTTTATGAATTCTGAGAGCTTTCTGACCCAGCATAGACCCACATAGACCGCAATGCAACTACCATGTTCAAGGTCCGGAAAGGTAAGGACATAGTTAAAAGAGTCCATGACGTGACATCAGTGGTTCAAACTTAATTTTATAAAGCTACAAGAAGAGTTTTTGTGTAAAACGACTTTATTCAACAATTTCATCTCTTCCATGTCAGTCTTCGACACGCGTTGAGGAGAATATCACGTGTGAACGAAAATTAACTTGTTTTTCTACAAAAAAGAAAAAAAACGTAACACAAACAAACGTGGTTATTATAGTTAAACCATAGTAACCACAAATTAACTATGATTTTGCTGCACTAACCATAGTTTAATAATGGCATTTGTAGTAAAAAATATTGTTATAGTAATGGTAAAAACTACTGTTAATAAAATAAAACCATGGTTAATTTTGTAAGGGTAAAGCGTACATATTACATAAAGTGTAATACCCTTTACAATAATACCGCGCCAGTGAGTTTTATACCTTTTTTCTTAGATTGTGGCACTAAAACGAAACTTGAGCTACAATTTCTTTGCTAAGTGTCGATGAATATCTCACTTATGAATGTAACAGAATGAAACGGAAGGCATTTGGTTGTTCTGCTTGCTTTAGATTTATTTGTGTCTCTGCGTAGAAACCCAAAGTCTGCAGCCTAGACGCTTGCTCTTAATACTCCGAGGAATGTTCAGAAAAATTTAAATAATTTGGCAATTAGGTGTTGCATGGCAGCGGTTAAAATGTTTCATTTCCCCTTCACTTTCTCTCTCACGTTACCTGTGTTTTCTGCCAGGAGAGAGAGACATCTGTGTGTCTAAACGGATCTAAAAGGAAACACTGCAGACAGCTCATGAGTCCAGGTTTGGGAGAAAAATGTTGGAGAGGCTCTCAAAGGGAAAGCAACACAGACGAAAGATGAATCAGTGCGCGCGCGCCATCTGTTGGTGAACTTTGGAATTACATAAAACCGTGAAAAGAACAGGTTTGAACAGGTTTCAGATTTTGTTATATTTTCCCTTAAAAAAATGTGTACATTTGCTAATGATTTAAACGATTACAATCACGCTTAAAATACTATACATATATAAATATATCTAAATAAAATATAAATGATTTAATAAGTTGAAAATAATATAATTAAATATTTAGGTTACACTTTATTTTAAGGTGCCAGTTGAAATGTAATTGTGCAAGTACTGAGTACAAAGTGTACTTGTAGTGGTAGGGTTAACTATTATTACTACAAGTACATGTTACATATAATAAAGACACTGTGAAAATAAAAGGTTACCAATATTTATTTATCTTCAGAAAAAAACTGTGTTCGCCTATATATTTTTAATTTATTCATGAAACTTAATAAAAAATGACTTAATTATATTATTAAATATATAATTAAAATATTGTATTAATAAATAACATCTAAATACAATATTTTAGACTTTAAAAAAAAATAATTTTAATATAAAAAGTAAATTTTGATTTAAACGATATAAAACAAATAATCATATGTTATCAATTAATGTATAATAACCTTTTATAAGTAATTAATTGAAATTAATCAAGTTATCAGTCAAAGCGTAACATTTTGATTTACTGGTAGGATTATTTGTGTCTGTTCCATATATGTTAGGTATAAAAATCAAAGTAGCCTTTTTGTTTGTTTGTTTTACTTTATTTGAGTTTATCTGAGTAACATGTTTTCTTTCTGTCTTAGATTTCACATGCGTTTTACATTCACATTTAATCGGCACCACAGCATACATTTTTTTCATACAGATTCTCAGATCTCCCAGGTGATCCTAGATTTTCCAGAAAACCTTCATTAAGTATGTAAAATGTTGCAAACAATCTTTCCTAAGATAACAACGACTTAACCTTTTTCCAGTTACTCCCTTGGATACAAATTCCACTCTTATAAATGTGTTGTAAAAAAAAAATATTTTTGTGCATTTCCCTATAATCCATTAACATTTTTGTAATGCCAAATATGAAATGCATTTTACAATCCCCTTACAACATCTGTTCTAGTAACTAGAGGAATACAGATATAGATGCTAGATAATTCAACAGTGTTTGGTCTTTAAGAAGAAACTTTTAAGATCGGAATCTCTCTGACTACTTTACCACCTCCATCTCCACACGGCAAAACTACAACATCTTACTGAATACCAGAGCAAAACAAAAAACAAAAAAAGAGAGAGAGATAGATAGATTTTAATACCCCAGATGTTCATATAGGATAGCTTTGATTGGGTAAAGCAAGGGTTACAGGATGTTACATGACCTTTGCCCTCTGCTCTGTGTGGCCTAACATCAAACAGGCACCACTAGTGCATAGTTTCCGCACCTGCCTTCATAAAGGCCACATAAAGCATCTAGAGAAGAAAAGACACTAACATGATGAACCTAACACACTCTCAGTAGCAAACAGACACTGGACCCATTCAAGTTTGTTTGATGTAACCAAAAAAAATATCCAAATCTAGTGCACATTTTGTAATTTAGATGTTCCTGAATGATTTAGCTTCCTTCTAACATAAACCAATTTGCTAATTGTTCCTAATGGGATGCCAAGGTCCAGTGCTGCCACACACTGAGGTGTAAATACTAGTTGGTAAGATTAACCGAGAGCGTTGACCAGCAGTACGGGGTTCACTGATGTTTACGTGAAGCTATAAATGATCAGACAAGATTGTTACAAAGCCAACGGCCCTGTTTACTTCTCCTGTCATACTCAACTGGCGTCCCCTGCTGGTCAGGCTCAGGCTTTTTGCGACAGCTCTCATTCAGCTTGTGGGACGGGACGTCACTGTCAGGTCTCCCTGATGTGGTTGTCCTCCTTCAGGCCCTGTCAGTGTCAGGAGGCTGGAAGAGCCCCCTCACAGTGTCAGAGGCCTGCCACACGCCCGTTGCTGTCGCCGAAGAGCTGTCGTCAGTGTCAGCATCAGCTGGTGGCTGGAGCGTCTGCCCCCTGCTGTCAGCTGTACTGAACTTTTCACCTAGTGTGCTTAGCTCAAGGCCGTTTCATGATTGGTGGCTCAACGGCTGCCTGACCGAAGTCAACCTGGACCAGCATCTGCTGACCCAAATCAACCTGCTGTTGGCCGTGGTGGTGATGGTGGTGATGGTGATGATGATGCCTGTGCCTCTCCACACCGTCGGGTTGATGCCCTTCATGACCATGTCCATGATGATCGTGATGCTGTTCTCCCTCTGTTGTATTCTCATCTGTGGATTTCTTGCACTGTTCAAGTTGCAGTGAACTCTGTAATGACCAGAGGAAAGGGCAAATTGAAAATACTCATTAAAAACAAAGCTTCCAAAAGTTTTTCTTTTTAAAAGATGCCATAAAAGAACCTGTTTGGGTTCTCCAAAGAATAGCCTTTCAGTGAACAGTTCTTAGAAGACAGAAGACCATCTGTGACCCTGGACCATGAAACCATCATAAGGGTAAATTTGTTGAAATTGAGTTTTGTACATCATCTGAAAGCTGAAAAATAAGCTTTCCATTGATGTATGTTTTTTGGCATATGGGAATATTTGGCTGAGATACAACTATTTGAAAATCTGGAATATGACAGTGCAAAAGAATCCAAATATTGAGAAAATTGCATTTAAAGTTGTCCAAATGAATTTCTTAGCAATGCATATTATTAATCAAAAGTTTTAATATATTTACTGTAGGAAATTTACAAAATATCTTTATTTCCTAATGATTTCTGACATAAAAGAAAATAATTTTGATCTATACAATGTATTGTTGGCTATTGCTACAAATATACTTATGTTACATATATATATGTTACTTATGACAATTTTTCTTAGTAAAAAAAAAAAAAAAACTTTTATTATTCTAAAGAACCTTTTTCCAATATAAATAACTTTTTTGTGCAAGGGAAAGGTTCCAATGTGATAGGTTCTTCATGGAGACATAGAATAGAGCCCAGAAAAGAACCTTTTTTTACATATGCTTTTATTCTTATGTATAGAATGCATCACATATATTATAAAAACCAAAGTCTAAGAAAAACATTTATATTAAAAGTAAATGTTTAAGTTTTCTGTTGTTGTTTTAGGATATATACCCAATAAATAATAACAGTAGTAAAACATATACCAACAATATGAATACCAATATCTGTAATAAAGAACAACAGAATTAAAAGTATATATATATATATATATATATATATATATATATATATATATATATATATATATATATATATATATATATATTATGAATTTGTTTTTCTAAACGAAGCCAATTTAAAAAAAAAAGTATAGGCTACTTATTTGATAGGGGGCCTCCTAAAGGGAAAATTTGCCATTGTAACGTCAATTCCCTGCGCATTTTGCATTCGCTTGCAAACATTAAAATCTACCGCTGTAAGGACAGACCTGTTGGTTTTAATACAGAGGAGCGAAATGTATTATGGCTTTCTTTAGCCCCGCCTTCTTCTCCTTATATGCTGCAGAGCGCACTTACGTAAACAAACAGACGCGTCAGATTCTGATGGATGGAGGAAGATTTTGAGAGAATAAAATAATAGAGCACAGATTATACAGACTTCTTTTATGGTACATTTATGTGCTTTTTGGGTCTTGACTATTTATCTAATATCATTCTCAGCACCACACGTTTAGAAACATGAGGGTAAGTAAATGAAAATAACGGAGATAATTTTTTTTTATTATTATTATGGTCATGTTTATAACGGGTTTGAGCTAGTTTTTACAGAAAGCAAATATTATGTATATTACATACTATATGTATAATAAATGCTGTTTTACCTCGATGCTGCATTCTCCACAAATACCATCACAATAAGTAAGTCTTATGGCCTCCTCCACATGTGGGTGGCTCAGGATGGTGTAGGGAAGAGACAGATGGTAAGTGAGTCGGCCACACCTGGTAGAAAAAGGTGTTTAATGAATATTATTATTAAAGTTATGTAGTGATCGTGTTCATTAGGTGAATTGAACTAGATGAGTGGTGAGCCGAACCTGTCATAGACGAAGATGTCGTCCTTCTCAGCATTTACTGCCTGCCAGATGTCCGGCTGACTGAGGTCCTGGGCGTAGAGGGTGATATTCATCAGTCTTTCTTTGAGCAAGTGGTGCATCTCCTTGGACCTTTCGTCTCGGTTGTTTACCACCATGTAGTTTATATTTACGTATCCTTGGTTCTCTAACTTCAGGAGCAAGTCATTGAGCCTTGAAGAACATTCAACAAGCTGGATTAAATAAATACATCTTGTACAAAGAATCAAGATCAAGAATGTGACCAGATAAGGGTTTGAAAAACAAGGTTCTCATCAATGTTTTTCTCTGATATGTTTAAAATTATTAGTATGAAGTAAAAAGTCTGCACTCACTTTGATGCTTGCTCCATGCAGAACAATCAGCTGGCCTGGAGGAAAGCCACCACTGTCACATGTCCAAAAGCGTTCTTCATGGGCTCCTCCTCTCCGATCTTCCACACAGGAGGAAGTTTGCAGCGGGCTCCGTCTGTTTCGCTCTCTGCACTGCAGCCCGCCAGCAGGCAGAGAGCCAGGGTAAGGCTAAGTGCCTTCCACATGACTCCGAACAACAAACCCACTGACCTAAACACAAAACCAACAGTTTGTCCCGTATCCAGAAAAAAAAAACAGAACACATTTGAACTGTAAAATGCTGATACAGTTCCAACTTGACAATCAACAACAAACATTTTTAATATGTATTGTGATGTTATTTTATTATTTATTGTTACATTAAATTTCACAGCTATATACAATATATATATATATAGCCTATATAAAATGTTTATTTTATTATTGATTTATTTCTATATTCAAATGTCGCAGCTCTAAAAAATATACTGATATAAAATATGCTAATAAAATATTTGTATAAAATTAATTTTTAGTTTCACAGTACATATTGTTCTAAAGAAGCTTTACAGGAAACAAGAAAAATGGTGCAAAACAAAAGGGAACCTCTGCAGGGGAATAGTCTCTTTTGACTCAGCACATATCGAAATTACTGTCCATTCAGCAGTTATATAACCATATTGTTCTTGTATTGGCCATATAATAATCATGTACCTGTAATTACGGTAATTAACCCTGATTTAGTGATCAAAGTCAATGAAAGCAAGTTTAGGACAAGGTCCATAGTCCATCCAGATGCTACTGAGGGACATTGTAAAGAGTTGTCAGAGCCTAATTAATGTGCAAACTAGTTTTAAATTATGCATTAATACCTAGGCTACATTAAACTTAAAGTATATTTGAATACACCAAAAAATTAATAAGCAATGCAAAGAAGATGTTTTACAGAACGGCTGGAGAAAAAAAAAAGAAATCAAATATTATATCTCATAACTGATGAGTGACTTACTTGTTTTACTTGAGAGTCTTCAGCAGCGATACTTTCTGAGCTGTGTTCTAGACGAAAACAACCCACTCCCACACGGCTCCTCCTATTTATACTCCTCTTGTTTTTCCCAACTGAAAGCGGGGCAAAGGTCCCTCTGTCCCTGTTTCAAAAACTTTAATAGCTCACGTATTCACCCCAGGAGTTACACGCATCAGCAGTAAATATCTGTAACCTCCATAATGTGTTTTGAGAGGACACGGCAAAGCTTGAGCAGAGAAAAAAAAGAATGTCTAAGTGGATTAGTATTGGTATGTTTCACTGCCAAAGTCTGTTTTTAATTTTCTTTTTCATTTTTTCCTTTCTAACATTTTCATTTCTTCACACGTCTCTTTCATAAAAAACTGATAGCAAAGTTACACTTGTTTTTGCCACAAAAAAAAAATAAAAATAAAAAATGTCTAGATAGTAAATAGTTAACGAACACTGCATTCCAGACTTCTGTTTCCCTAAGCACTGAAAAGTGGGGGGCTGGGTGCAACACTGAAAAGAAATTACAACCAATTATGTATCAGATCATTGTGTGCAACATGGTTATTTAAGCATTCATTCGTACAGAATAAAAGATCATTTTATTTGCATGGTTTTCTTAACATCCTGTAATTTTTGTTTGTGCAGCAGTGCACAGCTGGGTTAGTGTCAGCACTTTTCCTGCTGAGATCAAACTTTGAAACTTCCTGTCTTTTTGCTGAACTTTGATAAACCCTGTTTTTCAAATTCTGTAAGACTGGAAGAACAACGATAGAGTGCATTTTCAAAACAAGACGTGTTTAAAACTTGCATAAGCATCCAAAACCTTTTTATAAACATTCAAAGACAGTCTCAAGACTGTCTTATGTTTTATAAGCAATCAATTTGTTAATGTTCATTATCAGATCTCATGATCATGGAGGACAGTTTGACCTCCTAGTGATGCACTTTAGATGCAGTTAATACACATTTTACTGATTACTGCTAGTTAATAGTTAACTTCAAGAGGGTGTTATGAAATCATTTAGTAGATAAACTGATACTCATAAATCTTGACAATACATTGGTCTATTTTTAGTATAGAATAAACTGTATATCCAAGTCAGTGGATAGTGCAACAACTGGACATTAAATCAATAGCATCTTTGGAATTGTCTAATCTATTTGATTTAAGCTTTTTTTCTCTCTCAAGTTTTGACAATCATTTTTAGATTAGCCTAATTTTTAACTAGCAAACCTGCAATGGTTCAACATACTCAGCTTATGTGTAAACCTGTTGATGTCTGGTTCAGATAAATGAATTAAGGTTATGTTGTATCATGTTTTTACATTTAATTTTACATTGTATGCATGCTTCCAACAATCACATCTTAGTTCTTGCTTTAATTTTGTTTAAAAGCCTCAGTATTTTGTCATAAATTAAACGCTACACTCTTTAAAAAATAAAGATCCCAAAAGTGGGTTATTACAGTGATGCCATAAGAACCGTTTTTAGCTCTCAGTGAACAGTTCTTAAAAGTACCATTTTTCTTAGTGAGAAGAAAACAGTGAGAACCTTTTCCACCATAAAGATCCTTTTTTTGGAATGGAAACGTTCCACGGATGTTCAAGATTCTCCATGGAATCTTTGGTTTCAAGAGTGGAATGCTACTGTATCTCAGTTGTGCCTCAGGAGGGCAGTAGAGAGCTTTGTCTGTCAATGAATAACGCACGTTTCGGCTCTGAGAGAAGCAAAAAACATTTTATCATGTAAATTTTCAGATTAACTTCAAATATCCTTAGTTAAAAAAATGTATTACTTCTGTTAAAGGTCTTATAAAACATATGTAAGTAATACCAATACTCTGCTTCGCGTCGTTGCCGCATCACCACCATCACATTTGCTTAAAAATGAACGAAACTTTATAAAACTGAACGTAACTTTTTCAGAAACTATCAAAAATATGCCATTACAAAAAAAGAAAAACACAATGAAAATGAAAAAAAAATTAACTCAGTTTCACAAATTTAACAGGCTCTTCAAATATGCTTCATATTTTGTTAATGTTTTTCAAAGATTCGTTTTCGCTAATCGTGGATTCTGAATGTATTGCCACAGATTTCGCTTACGCTTCTTCGCAGTTTTTTTTTCGTTGGGTGTTTTCACCATAGACATATATGATGTCTATGGTTTTCACAGTGATCTACTCTGATTGGATAATGAGCTTTTGATGGACAGGTGCTCTCTGACCGGGAAGTACAGACGTCACTCAGTAGCGCGCATTTTGTATTACTAAATATGTAAATAATATTTGACCTTCGATCGTCTCAGTCTATAAATATAAGCTCTTGTCCTTCAAGGCAGCTTGAAGGTAAGCTTGTGTTACTGAATGACAATAATAACCCGCAACAAACTGTAGCACACTGTAACATGAAAAACTTGTATCCATTACTTCAGTAACACAAGTTTTATTTATAGTTATTATTTACATATTTAGTAATACAAGGCACGACGTATTGTATACAAATCACCGCGAGAGATTTTTTTCTCTTTTTTATTAATGCAGAGAACAAAAACATACAAAAGTATAAACATACATCACATAATATCAACCACAAAAAAAAAAACAATAAATAATAAAATAGAACTAAAGAGGGCCAAAATCTAAACAAAATTACACAAGGAGATCAAAGGCAGAGCAAACTCTAACAGTCCTTATAGCTTTCTTATTAGTAGATACTGAGATTACATTCAAATAGTTTTCCATTTCTCTTAGGAAAACAGAGAAGACAGGTTTACAGTTAGAGAATTTGCATTTGTGAATGTGAAATTTGTTTAGGAACAAAAGTCAAATTGGATCGGTTTATTAAAATCAAAACCATTAAAAAACGTTTCTTAAAACAATAATACAATTAAAAGTTAACTAAAATAAAAAATGTAAAATTTATTAAAATTTAGATTTATTTTATCTTATCTTATCTTTGAGAACTAGCCTATATAGGCATTTAAGAAAAACTAATAAAAATGACAAGACAATAAGATAAAGAAAACATTTAAAATTACATTTAAATATTAACATTTAAAATGAATTCAAAATGTGAACAAAAACTATAGGTTAATAATATATCAATGAATTGTATTTACAAGGCTTCCATAAAATGCTTTACTAATGGCTAATTTTTAAATAAATGTTTATCTAAATATTTTGATCCAAATCAGGTTGCCAACCAAAATTTTACTTCTTATACTTATTTACCTTTTACATACTTACAAAAAAAAAGCTATTTATTTAGGACATATAACACTTACAGGGGATACATAGGCCTCCAACACAAATATTAGTATTTTTAAAATAATAGACCTAAATGACGTGACGCAAAGCAGTAAAGTATATACAAAACCTGAATACATGATTAAGCCAAAACGTGCATTTTTCCATACTTGAAGACAACGGGATCTTTTGGCATCGTAGTCCTGGTAACCACCACCCGTCAGCCTCACGCGATAAAACTTTTCCGCGGGGGCTTATGGGAACTCGAGGCCAGAGCAGGAGCGACCGCCCTTTTCCGACGAGCGGAGGAAAAACAGCACATTGATCGCTTCAGGCCTCCAACGCGCATAAATAACCTCACTAAAACATCGGAGCGTCACCCGGGGTAAGTTCTCGGGAGCGTTAGACACCCGGCGTCACTCATTATTTAGCGAAAAGGGAATGTGTCTGATTAAAAGAGCATTTTAATGCGCGATTTGATGACGTAACGACAATGGTCTAGAAAACAAATGGCGAATGCGTTAGCGGCCATAGGCCCAGCGCGCGAGTAACATGAAGCTGACTGGCACACTGTGCTCATTTCGCCTTTTAGATATTTCTTTAGGACCTCCATACGATTGGACTGTTGAAGTGCGCGGCTTTTGCAGCAGTTTGACCCACTGGGTGTAAAGCAGCCCGTCTTGCGTAGAGAAGCTCCCCGTAAAAATGCGCGCTTATTCGGCGTGCTGGTTAGAAATGCCCGCTACTCTGTGGATCTGTTGGCATAGGGGCCATTACAAAGTATGTGCCTAATTTATCTTAAAAAAAAATGTCATGTGAAACATGACATGTGAAAGATTGTAGACGAGTTGATTGGCTTTCAAAAAGCGTTTAACATTTTAATATTTTAGCTATCTCTCCACTTTTAAACTCTGGGTTCGTTTCCCAAAAGCTTCGTTAGCTAACTATGATGCTTAGTTTCATTGAGTTCCATTGGTAACGACGGGACTTGCGACCATAGTTGTTTTTGGGAAACGCACCCCTGAAAAATTGTAACTCCTTTTTGTTACTTAGCTTTTTTTTATTATAATTTACATATCATGTATACATATGTATTATGCTGACATGCTTTTATTGTCTGTTTACGTCTTCATAGTACTTGCATGCGCAGGGAAAGGGCTGAACCATGTCTGTTGATGGAGATGTTGACTATGGGCATGAGTTTCCAGCCCATTACAAAGTGATGCTTGACAAACTGAATGAGCAGCGTCAGCTGGATCAGTTCACAGACATCACTCTTATTGTGGATGGTGAGGTTTCCACTGTTTGTACCTGCTGACCTAATAACTTTTGGAATTATGCAAAATATTTTACAGTTGAATAAACGTGTCAATGATTGTGGTTTCTTTAAAAGGACATCAGTTTCGGGCCCACAAAGCTGTTCTGGCTGCCTGCAGTCAGTTTTTCCACAAATTCTTTCAGGACTTCACTCAAGAGCCTCTAGTGGAAATTGAAGGTACTTAACAATCGATGCAACTCCATGGAACCAAACAGTGTTAAATATTACTATGTAGCATGTTTTTCCTGGACAATGACCAATCTTAATCAGCAACACTGTCTTAACTGGAAGCACTTGTTTGCAAAACAGTTAAAAGACGTTGGGTTTGGTTATTTACACACAGAGCACATATTAAATATACATGTAGTTAATATTAACTACATGTACTCACAATATGACCCATTTCTGCTATTGCATTTTACGGTCTCCCAGCCCAAATAGTAGTAAACTAAAAATTACTCCAAATAATGTATGCTAAATAATAATCTTTACTGCAATATTTTTGTTGCAATGAACAGGTGTTGGTAACACTGCCTTCCGTCACCTGATGGAGTTCACTTATACAGCTACGTTAGCTGTGAATGGTGAGGAAGAAGTCAGTGATGTCTGGAGAGCTGCAGAGTACCTTCAAATGCAGGAGGCGATCAAAGCCTTGAACAACAGGTTGCTAACTATTGTACATTTTCGTTTGCATGATGTTATACTGAAGTTGATTTTTAGCAATAATGTTTCTTCTCCTATGTAGAATGAATGGTACAACCACAGTAAACTCCTCCCAGGCCTTGGCAGGAAAGAGCAAGGCTAAGAAGAGGAAAATCGCAGAGACCTCCAATGTGATCACTGAGACTCTTCCTTCAGTGGAGACCGAATCTGTTGAAATCGACGTGGAGGTTGGCGAGGAACATATTGAGGTGGAGGAAAGTGGCCTGGTGGAAGTAGTGGATGCTGCTAGGAGTTCAACCGAACCCTCATCTGATGACTCTGCATTGGCCTTATTGGCTGATATCACCAGTAAGTACCAGCAGGGAGAGCAGACACTTCATGGGATGAAAAAGGAAGTAGATGATTCAGTAGTCGTGCCAGAAGAGGCTGTGATTGCTTCCAAGACCCTGGAGAATATTGAAGTGGTGGAGGTTCAGATCTCACAGCTGGACAACCTTTTCCGTTGTGACAAGTGCGACCGCTGCTTCAAACTCTACTACCATCTCAAACAGCACATGAAGACTCACACCGCTACCCCCGACAAGGGCTTTGTCTGCAGGCACTGTGGTAAAACATATGCCCGGGAAGGAGCCCTTAAACAGCACTTGAATAATTACCATTTTGATGCGGAGGAACAGTCCCAACGACAGAAAAAGAAAGTGCATGTTTGCGATTACTGTGAAAAGCAGTTTGACCATTTTGGACACTTCAAAGAGCATTTAAGGAAGCACACAGGTGAGATGATATAAGGTTAAATGTATTTTAAGAAATATATTTAAATGCAGTCTCTAATCAGCTTCCCATTTATTCATGCATGTGTAGGTGAGAAACCCTTTGAGTGCCCAGAGTGCCATGAACGTTTTGCCAGGAACAGTACGCTGAAGTGTCATATGTCAGCATGTCAAAATGGCGCTGGAGCCAAAAAAGGGAGAAAGAAGTTGTATGAATGCCAGGTTGGTTTTAGCCAGTAAAATATTATCCAGGCATGTATTTTTACTATGCAAAACCTCCTAAAAAACTCACTTTTTGATATACAATATATTGCATGCAATTTCTCAAATAATTCATTTTATTTTATATATATATATATATAAGACCTCACGTTTCTTCTCAATATTTGACAACAGCATGTATATAATTGCTTTTCATAAGGCACAACATGTAAGTTTTCGCCACTAGAGGGCGCATATTCAAAAGAAACAAAGGCATAGTTTGATGATACCGTGACAGTGTTGAATCATGGGAGTTTGTGGTCTTCATCTCCACAACTGATGCAATCCGACGGGACTCAGGCAGAAATCATGTTCATGGATGAGCTAATTTATTAAGCATTAATTAACATCATAATATGAAGGATGGTAAGGCTGAAAGCCGTACTCAGTGTAGTCATCACCTGTCTAATAAAACACAAAACATATTAAAGTGTCTTTGGTGCTCCCATGTTTCCTACAAAACAGACCAGGGATGAGCCATTATTAAAAATTGTTTTTTTTTTTACATTCTTCAAAACATTTGGGATAATGCAAGAACACAAGTCAGCAAAATATATAACACTGTTCTAATGATTTTTTAAATATATTTTTTTTTATTAAAAAAATGTAGATATTGTGCATTTAATTAAAAGCTATTTGTTAATCACACTTAGCAACATGTCAGTTTTGGTTGTATTTTGCTCATTCATGCAGCCCTACTCACTTATCTTTCTCACTCCTCAGGTCTGTAGCAGTGTTTTCAATAGTTGGGAGCAGTTCAAGGACCACTTAGTGACCCACACGGGTGAGAAACCCAACCACTGCACTATTTGCGATCAGTGGTTCACGCAACCCAAAGACCTCCAAACTCATCTGCAAGAACTCCACGGCTTGCAGGAGAAGGTTATCGTCACAGAGGAAGTCATGATTTCAGACCCAGGCACGATCTTGGCTATGGCGGAGGTTGAGGAGGGAGAGGAGAGGGTGATCCTGGAGGATGGCCTACAGGTGGAGCATGTCACTGTGGAGCCGGTGGACGTTGTTGCTGTTGAGGAGTCTCTCATGGTGGAGGAAGAGACGCCGATACAGTCTTCTCAGACTGTGGGTGGGGTAGAAGAGACAGTGGTTTTACAAGTAGATAGCGAGAGATTGAAAGAACGAGCAATGGAAATCCAGATAGCACAGGTGTCTGTTGCAAAACCAGCAGAATGTCAAGTTAAACAAGAGGCAGTGGACAGTTCGAAAGAAGTAAAAACTGCCATTGTATGAAAGACCTTTCCTGTGCATGGACGCTTTGATAATGAATTGGGAAGATGGAACAGGCCTTTACTCCTTTCCCACCACATTAAAATCATACAGTAATGCTCACAGTGGTTTCATCCATCAAAGATGGGTCATCCGCTTTATTTCTTTAAGCTTTGCTCTATCTATTCACTTCTCAGAAAGCAGTGTCTCTTTAAATCTAATCACAGGTTTAGTCATGCTTTTAATGTATGTTGTGGGTAAGAATAGTAAGATGTAATTCATTTCATAAATAGTGCACATGGCCAAGACTGCTTTGGGTGTGGAAAGAATGTATTTTTTTCTTTTTCTTTTTTTTCTTAAGTTATCTTTGGATGTATGTTTATAGCGTGTGCAAGAAGCTTATTTTCATAAAAGAATTAAAGGCAAAATGTTTCCCTAGATAATCGAGACGACATGTATGCAGTTCTGGATTGTTTTCTAACCTTTCTCCTTGTTCAGTCTGCACCATTTATTCGATTTAAATGAATTTGTTGTTCAGCTGTACAGAGCAATAAAATTATGTATAAAATATTTGTCAGAGGTTTTTAACCCTGATTTGGCACTCTGCGCCTGTTTTCAGTTGCAGTGATTTTTGTGTACAGGAACTTAAATGCCATTGGGAAATGTAGCATCTCTTCACTGTGAAGCAGGTATGGGTTAAACCAGGCTTTCTCAAACAGAGGAGCTTTGACCACCCATGAAGGCAGTAGCTTTCATCTAATGGGCCGGAACTCACTATAGGACCTCAGAAAACTTCTAAGAGGGCCACAGGATGACTTAAAATAATTTCTTAATGTATTTAATTTAAATATTATAATGAATATATTACAACAATTTAATTAAAATGTTTAAACATCCCATTATAATTATACTTTTTTTTTCTTTTCTAAACAAAACATATAGGTGTCTATATCTAGCAAGGAGAATATGTTTACTGGTAAGTGGAATTAGAAAGTTTGAAAAGCACTAGTTTACAGAATCACAATCACCGTTGATAAATTTAAACTTTATTGATAGTCTCAAAAGTGATTTTGCTTTTGAGTAAAATTATACTTTTTTTGTTTGTTATTTTTTACTCGAAGGAGTTTAACACATTTTTCTGTTTTAGAAAATGTTCAAATAGCCTACTGGTTAAATAAAGCCGTTAGTCCCACCTCCAAGCTGTGATTGGTTAACAGAAATGTCCGTCACCTGACCTCCCTGTTGCTGTGATGGAGCCACTGGAGTCCTCGCGCATCACATTCAGGCTAATGACACGCACCGAGTTAAAACAAACTGAATGATCCCTCAACGAATATTCACCGCCTCAACTCTTGAGGAAGGTAAGGATGTTCACTCTTATCAATCTTCTCATCCTGAGAGGTTACTACTGAATACATAAAAGCATGAAGAACGAATGTATGCCTTCAAATTTTTTACAAGGCTTATATCATTTGTTCAGATATCTTACCAGATGTATCTGGTTACTGGCCAGCAGCGCTTGTTATGGAAGCGTGTAAAATATAATTCACCTTTGGCGCAGATTCGAGCATCATTTTATTAAAAATTAGGAAGGGGTTACTGTTAGGATACTTGTATTTGATAATTATTCTGCACAGAGCTAAACTACACACTAAAATCTGACACAAACATGCGTGGTGTCACCTTTAGTGATTTGAGATGCGTTTATTTATTTAGTTATTTATTGCCAGTAATAAATCTAATTAATATAATTTTTAATGTTTAGTATTGCTACTATTTGTGTAAAAATGTTATTTATTATATTTTCTATTTTTATAAAATCCCTTATGACTGAGCATTTGTAAAACTAATTTAAAATCCTCTGATCAAATGGGATTTGTGATTAACATGATTTTAGTCTTGCATTTGGGAATGTGTGGGATCTACAGAGGGCCTCTGGTTTTTAAATAAAGCCGCATTAGTGTTTGAACAGTACAGGTGTGTGAATCCCAAATGGCTCCTGAAAAGAAGTATTAATTTACTGAGAATATTGTAATTTATGATATTGAATTATCCTTTCTAGTTTCTCACGGATTGATGTCAACTTTTGTTCAGGCCCCTTTGATGACTCCTTAGTTGGATGACATGAAACATGGTTTTAGGTCTGAGATTAAAGCTGCTTTGATGGGTTGGGAATACATTAACATGGCACAATGCAACGGAAACAGCCTTTTTTGTGGTTTCATCGCATAATCTGCATGTTTTTTTCCCCTCAAAGGTCCAAACATCAATTGAACTCCTTAATTATGTTCCTTATTTAAGGACTCATTAATAATGGACACATTCAGACATGTATCAAAATCTGAATACATGTTCTGAAGCATGTGTGATGCTTGGGGTGTTGTGCATTTTTAATGCAGTTATGTAGAATTACAGTAATCAGTACATCATTTCATCATGTGTAGTAGAGCCTCTTCAAAATATGTTTATGAATGACATCCACACATATCTAATACATACTCTGTCATGAAAGGGATAGTTCACCCAAAAATGAAAATACTGTCGTCATTTACTCAACCTCATGTTGTTCTAAACCAGTATGAGTTTCTTTCTTCTGCTAAAGGTATTTTGAAGAATGCTGGTGACCAAACACTTCACAGTAGCCATAAAATATTTTATTTTGTGTTCAACAGAAGAAAGAAATTCATACAGTTTAGGAACAGAATGCGTCATTTTTCAAAATAGTTATCATATTTAATTATTGTGTGGCTGATCTGATAGTAAGAAAATGACTTGAAAATTGGTAGTTGTAGCTACGTGATGGAAATTCCAGATTGGCACCTCTGGCCCCCTATTGTCCCTGATCTTTTCACTACTGAGCTCTTTTTTTCCCCTCTCTGTCCATGTGTCTCAATCAAAACACACACAGGAGGGCTTTGTGTAGCTGTGGCTGAGGGTGTGAACACAGAAGCTGCTTCTGAAATCGCATACTGTGTAGGTACTTCATTTGATTTGGAATTTACTTCACGGATGTTCTATATATTATAAATATAATCTGGCTGTACTTAATTTATCATGTTGTCAATGTCATGTGACTTATGGTGTCACCTCTTCTGTGGCATTATGGAATGGTGAAGTGTCCTTGAAATGCACATTTTGGAATCTATCCAGATGTAGGTCATCCTGGGACTTTTTGCCTAATGTTTTGTGAATAATACCATGAATACGGACATACAGCTCCTTTCACATACTGCTTTTTCCTTATTACTGTATATAGTAGGGAAGTAGGCATATTGGATGTTGTGAGGAAAGCCATAGTGAATGAGCAATAAAGTAAGAATCACTTAATTACTTTCTAAAAATGTGTAACTACCTGCATTTAGAGCCAAATGTTTTACTTGCTGAACCCTGTACATGCAACAAGGATTTTCTTACCCACTGATATCCTATGTGTTTAATGTTTATCTTGCGTGTAGATCAGGGCCGGATCAGTAGAAATGGCCCCTGTGGAAGACGCTTAATGCTTAGTCAGTGCTTCTGTCCCGTGGGGCGTGAAAGAAGTCACACAGTTGATGTACACTGAACAGAATTATAAAATCAACACTTGTTTTTGCCCCCATTTTTCATGAGCTGAACTCAAAGATCTAAGACTTTTTCTATGTACACAAAAGGCCTGTTTCTCTCAAGTATTGTTCAAAAATCGGTCTAAATCTGTGTTAGTGAGCACTTCTTTGCCGAGATAATCCATCCACCTCACAGGTGTGGCATATCAAGATACTGATTAGACGGCATGATTATTGCACAGGTGTGCCTTAAGCCGAGTTCAGACTGCACGATTTTCAAAGTAGTCGGGTCACTGTTCTTTTCACACTGCATGACTATCTAGTCACTGCTGTGTTCACACTGCCTGACGGATCAGCGACAGAAGGTTTCACACTGCATGACTTTAGGAAGAATCGCCGACAACTCTGTCTGGCACGCGTCGCTAACTACGTTTCACAACCAAACACCCGCGAGATGTGACAAGGAAACAACGCGATATCACACGTGCAAGACCGGAGTTTTCGAGACTTAGGTCTCTGCAGAGCAAAAGTGGGCGTTTATCACCTTGTGGGTGTTTTCAAACTGCTGGGTGTTTCTAAATCATGCAATCTAAATGATCCCCCTTACCCAACCCCACCCCTAAACCTAACGTCACTGTGATGTCAGCCAATCAGTTATCATGGTGTAAAAACACCCTGATCTGGTAACTCCCATTACTTTCCTGCAGAGACCTATACTTGGAGTTTTCACGTGAGACTGGGATAGCTCAGATGAAACGTCAAACAGACACGGGTGCTCCTGCTAAATTTATACTAATTTATATTCCATTTTATGGGTCCAAATAGACTGAGAAGAAAGCCTTTTTCTGCAATGAAGCCATGCTTGCTGATATTGTGGTCTATAACTGCTCTGTATCTTGCTCTCTCATTGGCTGTCGGTCATCGCCGATGTAGTTTTCAGTCAGAACACTTTTCAGACAGCATGATTTTGAATCGCCGACAGGTCCAGATATTTAGCATGCCAAATATCTCATGGGCATCGGCGACTCGTCGGCGATTCTCTCAGATCGCGTCTTTGCTCATTCACACTGCGTGATCGTCACTCGCGTGAACGAGAACAGATTTGCCTGTGATTTCAGGCATTTGTCGGCGATTTCTCAAAACCTGTCGGCGAGCCAAAAATTGGGCTAAAATCGTGCAGTCTGAACTCGACTTTAGACTGGCCACAATAAAAGGCAACTCTAAAATGTGCAGTTTTAGTGTATTGGGGGTCCGGGGGCAGGGGGTCTGACATCTGCCCTGTACAGTGAAAACCGGGATTCATCCGTGAAGAGAACACCTCTCCAAAGTGGTAGATGCCATCAAATGTGAGCATCTGCCCACTCAAGTCGGTGACGATGACGAGCTGGAGTCAGGTTGAGACCGATGAGGATGACGAGAGTGCAGATGAGCTTCCCTGAGACGGTTTCTGACAGTTTGTGCAAAAATTCTTTGGTTATGCAAACCGATTGTTACAGCAGCTATCTGGGAGGCTGGTCTCAGGTGAAGATGCTGGATGTGGAGGCCCTGGGCTGGAACACAGATTTAGACAGATTTGTGAACAATATTTGAGAGAAATAGGCTTTTTGTGTACAGAGAAAAAGTCTTAGATCTTTGAGTTCAGCTCATAAAAAATGGGGGCAAAAACAAAAGTGTCAAGCTAAAAAAATGAACCATTTGAAAATTTGGTTATTTGATTTAAAAATTCAAATAAAAATAAATTATTGAATAAATAAGATCAGAAAGATGGGGGAAAAGGGTGAGAGAGGAAGATCATTATGCAGACACATGCACATCCATGCACTTGAAAGGATCGTTTCAGGATTTCTGCTTGTTTTACACTTTAAAAGAGAATTATGTCAGCCGGCGAATCTTTTCAGCCCCTTCAGCAATCAGCAGCACACACAAACATATACAAGATGGTGTTTGAAGCTTGAGGATTTGAATATTCATGAGAAGAATCACTTTGATTTTGTGTGCTGTGCCTTGGTAAATAGAGCGTGTGAATTAGGGCAGATATCAAATATAAGGAAGGTCAGATAGCTGTATCAGATAGATGTGTTTTTTCAGTCATCTCTTTATTTGTTCTTGCTACCATCCAACTATTCATAAGAATCAGTTTAGCTATCAGTATTCAGGCAATTTTTTTTTGCCTACTTTTGTATTAATAAAAAAAGAATATATATATATATACACAGTTTCCAAAAAAATTAGTTTCCATCCATTTAAAATAAATGTTGTTCTTTTAAATTTTCTGTTCAAAAACGACTGACTAAAAACTTTTGAAGGGTAGTGTATTTAGTGGTTGAATGCTCAATGCTGATGCCAGTAGAAGTAAGCTCTTGTTTTGATTGAGTGAATAAAGGGGGATTAAATCTGCTTCTCAGAAAGATCTGCTGATTGTGTATAAGAGTGTTTGGGTTCTCATTCGATTATCAAATGGCTGATCATACTTAGAGAAATGTACAACACACAAACACATGTAAAGATACAGAGCTATATGATTGTTTTGTCACTTTTTAATGCCAAAACTTGCCTTTTTAACACTCGGTCAGTTCCAAAGCACTTTCAACCGATCTGATTGGTTTAGTTCTAATTCTATAATGCTGATGCTCGAAAGTTCAAACAAAAGAATATTGCTTCAAAGAACCCTGTTGAAAACCAAGCTCAGCAGCTTATATCAGCATCACCGCTCACCTCCACCTGCAAAAACACATTGTCACACCTGAAGATGTCTGTGCAAATGCAGTGCTCAGCGGTCCTGTGTGGAGAAACTGCCTCAGTTAAACACACCTGGTGTTCTTTGATCAAGAAACCCCTGCAAAAAACACACAGTCTGAAAGTATAATGTTATGAACTACATTTTAACACTTTCCAAAAATTCGTAGAAATGGTTGCTCCATCATTTATCAAGGCGAAAACCATAAATCCAGTCGCATTTTCTGAATGATTTTATACTTTTTTGAAGTTTAGGGTCTGTTAAAAGTCTCTTACCAAGAAATGTATTTGTTCCAAAATACAGAAAAAACTGTAATATTGTGAAATATTATTACCATCTAAAACAACACTTTTTTATTTTATTATATTTTACAAATAAATGTATTCCTGTGATGCAAAGCTGAATTTTCAGCAGTCTGCACTTTCACATGATCCTTCAGAAATCATTTGAATATGTGAATTGATATTCTGATATTGTTTTATTTGTGGTCCACTGTGGCGTGATGAATGTGTGCTTGTTTTATGTGTGCTGTTAGCACTCAGTGGCTAGAGAGCGAGGTGACGGCGCTCTGTGTTCGTATATTCTGCTCTTTAGGGACATTGTTACAGGAACTACATCAGCAAACTCACCTTAATTGCATCCTGAAACTCACAAAAACGCACACATTGAGTCACATTTGTAGGAAGATAAATCATTTAGTTCAAATGTAACTATAAATACATATTTAAAAAAAAAAAAACTTGTCATTGGAGTTTTAAAATGATAATTTAATTGTAAATAGTTCAAATTATTTATTAACAAATGCTGCAAATGCATACATTTTCTACAAACATGCTGGTTTACACAAGCTAAATAAGCTAAATCCTTAAGGAAAGGTGAGTTAAGGACAATGTAATGGTCTTGTTATATTCTTTGTCTCTCTCTCTCACCAGGTAAACAGGAATCCTTTAGTTTAGTCCCTGCTGTTTAAATTGGACACTTAAGTGCCACTAAAAAAGCCATGGATTAGGATCTCTGTACATGCTAATCCCAGAGAGGCGACTGTAGAGTGAGTCAGAAGCACCAAAGATACACACCGACGTGAACAAATGAGAGGGAGTGGCTGTTTTCCATGTGGGACCCCATTTCTGAATGAGCCACCAGGCGAAGATGTTAAATGAGAGGAAGCACCGTACAAGAAGCCAGGGCCACTGAGAGTAATGTGGAGCCTTGTTATAGCAGCCAGGCAACAATCACAGCACTCATCGTTCTCCATGCTGATCCGCGGTCTATTTTTATCACTGAGACAACGCACCCATTAATTTGGGCATATGTGATGATGTTCAGGGAGATGCAAGACTGAGGGGAAGGAACAGCACTGTGCGCTGGGCCGCTTGGGTGAAGCAGACGACCCTAAACATCTACTCCTTTATACTTTGATATGTGTATAAGCCTGGGTTGAGATGTGGCGATAATGAGCTAATTTTGGAAATTGACACAGACGTACAGGACAACATGTGAAGGTGAGAGACTATCCATTATTTGCTTTTTTTTTTATGAAAAACGGTCCCCATGTTTTGCACTTATTTTATTAAAGTGTGTTTATAAAATAACTATTTATTACTAACAATATTTATAAATATAATTTATAGTGTAAAATATTTCTATTAATAAATATTTGTTTGTTTATTATTTATTTGTTTAATTTATTTAAATATGAATAAGTGTGTGTGTGTGTGTGTGTCTTACAAATATCAAAAATAATATTTAGTTTATTATTGTATATAATAATTGTATTTATATTTGTATACATTTAATTATGAATAAATATGTGTGTGTGTGTGTGTGTGTGTGTATATATATATATATATATATATATATATATTACAGTTATATATAAAAAATCCTGAATAAATTATTGTAAAAACATAATATAGAAAATGTAATATAAAATAATTAAAATTTTAAGAAATTAAAATATTATGTTATGTTCATAAAGTTATTTATTTGCTCCTTGATAAATAATGGATTTGTTTATAGGCAGAGTATACATAATGCAGGTTCTCTAATTGTGTTTCATTTTATATTTTCAGGTGGTGTCTTAGTTCCAGGTCTCCTGCCATGAGCTAAGCCCCCAGTGGCCTGTGGCAGGATGACTGCTGTGTACCCGGCTGGGGGGGGTTCTGTCGGGGTCTCAGAAGTGGCCACGGGTCCCCAGCGTTATGCCCGATGGAGCCGACAAGACAGCTCCGACATCTGCACGGACGACGAGGGGACCCAGCCACGCCGCCTCACCCCACTGGAGAAGCTCAATCTGGACATGTGCCAGGATGAGAAGATGGTGAAAGAGCTCACCGTGGGTCGCCGCATCGGCTTCTACAAGATACGTGGCGAGATCGGCTGTGGAAACTTTTCCCATGTCAAGCTGGGCATCCACGCTCTGACGAAAGGTACATGTCAGTTAAAAGACTCTAAACTGAATTCTGAGTAATTGTTACATATTCTTTGACTTTCTTAAGAGGTTCTCCTCAAAAGAAGGCTACAATATTGATAGATTTATTTTAGAACAGCTCACTAACACTGTAGAATTTTATGATCTGGGTATATTCCTATAGCTCACTGACACCCTGTAATGTGTCTGGAAATGCACATTTAGATGCTTGTTTTTTAGTTCTCTGTTTTAATATATTTTATATTTTAAATTAATATATTTTAAAATGTCATTTATGCCTGTGATGGCAAAGCCATCATATTTTTATAAAAAAAAAAAAAAAAAAAAAAAAAAAAGATTAACCCCAAACTTTTGAACAGTGTTGTAAACATAGTTTTATTAAGCTATGTTGAATCAGATATAAGTCTATTTAAATATATAAAATTATAAAGTAAATGCTTAAATTCTAAAGTAGTTCATTTTTTTAATTTACTTTCACTAAACATATTGAAAATTGTGCAAAATTATATTTATATATTACAGCTCACCAATTTAGAAGACATTTGGTCCAAAACAGGTAGTTATAATTTATTCATAGAAAATGTTTCAAATAACATTTTTCTTCCGAACTTATTGCCATGATATATTCCTAATATAGTGCTGATATATGAAGTTTTAACCCATATTTAATAAAATAAAAAAGCCATTATGTATTATTTAATACATACTTCTCACTAAATAAGGGTTAAAACTACATATAACCGCTCTATGCTTTTACATGCGTATGCTTTTTGCTGAGTGTTATTGTCTTGATGAACATGTGTCCTGAGAGTCCACTTTACATTGATAATGTGGGAAGTATGCCCTCAGTCAAAGTCAAGCTGAGACAACTTGTCTGGTCCAGACACAGATGGATGGATTTGAGGTGTCACATTTCTATCGAGACCTTTAGAATTGCAGTAGCCCTCATCAAAGATTGCTGTGTGTAAGGGATAGGAGGTTGTGGTGTGCTGTTACAAAGCCATTTGTGAATTCATGCACAGAGCATTTTGAGGATTTGTAGTGCTGCAGCAGATCTTGAAGAGAGGGTGTAGAATGACATTCCATATCACACTGCACCATATCTGATACCGTAAGTGCTCAAATGTCTTTGATTTATGACAGCTGACTATTACTGCTGTTTGACTAAACAATTCTTATATATACTGAAATTAGTAGGAATGCATATGTCCCACAGACAAAAGAATATGAATGTTTTCTGAATGAGAAACTCCTGTAACTGAAATGTATTTTGTCATCCCCAGACAAAGTAGCCATCAAGATCTTGGACAAAACCAAGCTCGATCAGAAGACGCAAAGGCTGCTGTCCCGGGAGATATCAAGCATGGAAAAGCTGCACCATCCAAATATCATCCGTCTGTATGAGGTGGTGGAGACGCTGACCCGTCTGCACCTGGTCATGGAGTACGCAAGCGGAGGAGAGCTCTACACAAAGATCAGCACAGAGGGGAAGCTCTCCGACATCGACAGCAAGATCGTCTTCTCTCAGGTTCTGTCAGCTGTGAAGCATATGGTGAGATGTACATGGTGCAAAGGAATAGAATTCAGTGAGGGCGATCTGTTATAATAGTAGACTGAATGTTTACAGGGTGCAAACATATTCTCATTATGATTCCTCTGTTTCCCTGACCTTTTAAATTTGGCAGGATTGAGCCATTTCATGCCAGTTACCTTTTTCAGTTTTTCTATAAGATACATAGTTTGAAGGTCAGTTACACAATGCCCATTCAGAATATATAAGATATATACACACACATTTTCATCTTATTTGATATATGCATCTTTTATTTTAATCCTATATATATTAATGGGATTAAAATTATATTTGTTAATTATTAATTGTTTACTTTTCAAAATGTTTCATCAATAAATTATTAATAATATTTAATAAATATGTTGAGAGTTACTTGCAGAATTAGCAGAAATGCAAAAGTATTAAAGTATTAAATATTTTTGATATCATTATTATTATAATTAATAATTATTTATTTGCTATTTTGAGTGTTGTAACTATAATGTCAATGATAATGGTATTTTTTGGGAAGTATACTGTATTTAAAAATTGCTGATACAACTGTCATGATATTATAAAGAAGAAGCCTCTAAAATGCAATTCTTATCCAAAATATTATTAAACATATTTTAACACACACACACACAGATTATATATATATAATCCAGTTAAATCAGTTTATCGACTGTTTTGTTATTCAAAATATCTTTATATGTAGTAGTTAATTGTAGTTTATCTTTCTTATTTTGCAGCACGACAATAACATCATTCATAGAGACCTGAAAGCAGAGAATGTTTTTTACACCTGTAGCACCTGTGTTAAAGTGGGAGACTTTGGCTTCAGCACCGTCAGCCGTCGCGATGAGACCCTCAACACCTTCTGTGGTTCTCCCCCTTACGCGGCTCCTGAGCTCTTCAGGGATGAGCACTACATAGGTGTTTGTGTAGACATCTGGGCCCTGGGGGTCATGCTCTTCTTTATGGTGACCGGCACCATGCCCTTCCGTGCCGAAACAGTGGCCAAGCTGAAGCGCTGCATCCTGGATGGGACATACACAGTGCCTACTTGGGTGCCGGATCCTTGCCAGAAACTAATCCGCGGCATCCTGCAACCCCAGCCGTCTGACCGCTACACAGTAGAGCAGATGATGGGCTGTGAGTGGCTGCTGCCGGTGGAGTTTCCCAAGGCCATGGAGCCCTTCAAACTGGACCCGCTCCATCTGGCTGAGTGTAAGCCAGGGGAACTTGAAGAGCATGAGATAGATGTTAGGAACGCCCTGGAGGCTTTTGGCATCACTCCAGACCACATTCGTAACAACCAGGGCAAAGACTGCAGGAGCTCCATCACTGGAGTCTATCGAATCCTCTTACACCGCGCACATAAACGACAAGCAGTAGAGAGCATGCCAGTAGTTACTCACATAGTGAATGGAACTGATGCTAAAAAGGACCGTCTGAAGACATACAGGAGCCTTAGGCATACGTCTAAACTCTGCATTATTCTGTGATGCTCAGAAAACATATACATAATAATGGACAGCTCACAGGAGCTATAGTTCAGCTAGATATATTTGATATACCTCTTTTGTTATTTTTTTTTTTTTCAGTTGAAAATGAGATCAGTGAATGCCTCTAATAAAGTAGTCTATATGAATGAATGAAAAGTATGAACGTTTTCAAGCGAGTGAGTGCAAGACATTTGTAACGTCATGGATGTCATAAATGTATGTAATAAAGTGTTTGGACTTGATTGTTTCAAACCTTCCCTTTGCAGTATGCCTCTAATATATATATATATTTATCATAATTAAGTATAGTAAGTTTTCTAGGATTTTTCGATTTAAACTTGCAATAACATTTTCACAGAGTCTTCCTCATAAATGGCGTATTCGAGGCATGGCATTTTACACTACAACTCCCAGGAAGCCTTGCGCAGAAGACGTGCACGTACTTGTCCGCCCGTACGTGTTGACGCAAATTTTGCCTCGTTGGAGGGTGATTTCATCAGGAACAGGACAAAGAGAGAAGGCACTTCCTATTTGTTGTATATGTCTACGTATCTTATTTCGGTTCAACATCATCAGAGGTAAGGGGTTATCTAAAGCATTTTATATGCATCTGTTAGGTCGACTTTGCTTTCCTCAGAAAAATTCACAATTCTTCACAATACAGTCATTGTAGAGCTGTCAAACGGCAGACCTGTCACATGCTTTACCAAATACTTTATTTACTTCCATTTATCATAATTCAGTTGTTCCGTTTCGTTAGATTTTGTTCTATATTTTTTTACTAGTATCAATAACGTTATTAAATCTGTAAATTCTGCAATACGTATTGCTACTATGTTGAATTTGTAGCAAATCAGATCGCATAACCAAATCAGATTAAAATGTGACCTGTATCCTCTTTGCATTAGTACGTTAACAATATTATCTCCGCTGTCATCGTGTTACAGTAGTATTCCCTGTAGGGTTTACTGAGTTTTTTAACTATTTGTCACACACAGTATAACCATTTTATGATTGCGATTTTGACTCTTACGCTGGACTGTTAATGCTGTGAAGTTGGTTGTCGATTGTGTTGTTTAAAACGCAAATGCAGTCACATGATGAGTGGGCGGGGCCTGAACTTGATCGAGCTGTCAGTGCGCGTGTCGCTGCGGACCTGCCCTGTTTCATATCGTCTTTTGATTTCTACTTCTTTAAATCAGTGTCAGATGTCAGTGAGCGAGGATATGGAAAATACAGACCTGCTTGGTCTAATCTTCCCAGATGAAGACCCAGGATCCGGCGATCTGTTCCTCACAGAGGGGAGTAACTTGCTGGATGATTTGCTTTCAGAGCAAGATGTATGTAACCTTCACGTCCAAAAATCTAATTTCATGTTGTCGTGTTTTTTTTTTTTTTTTTTTTTTGTCACGTCTGATATGAATATAATAAGAAAATCTATAAAAAATAAAATACTACGGCATCTTTTATAGTTTTACGCAATATAGTGATTAGATACAAATGCTTTTATCTTGTCAAATGCTGCATGTAGTGTATTTATGGAAAATTAATGTATTCTATATTTTATATAACATGTAATATTGAAAACAAAGATGACAGATAGAATAATGATTTGATTGTTGCAGATTATATAGATTTAACCATTTTAAACATTTATTTCATGTACATAATTATTATTATTAGTTTTTTTTATTATATTTATATTATATTATTGTGCATGGTAGATAGATAGATAGATAGATAGATAGATATTCTACTGATAATGTACTGATTTGATTGTTGCAGTTGTTAACCATTTTAAATATTTATTTTATATAATAATGTAATAATGTAAGTATTTATAATAATTATTTTTGTGCATCATTTATGACAGACAGACAGATATGTGCAGATTATGTATATTTGTTAAAATTTTTATATAATATTATTATTA